>NC_071099.1:4999873-5299873 GCF_027358695.1 Spea bombifrons
GGAGCGCGAGGTCTGTCATTTCAGACCTCTGCTTTACTGCTCACTCATCACTACGCGCCGGCAATTGCCGAGCACCGGGACATGACGTCATCCCCGCGCTCGGCATCAATAGCCGGCGCGTAGTGATTAGGGAGCAGGGAAGCCGAGGTCTGAAGTGCCAGACCTCAAGCTCCCTAATGCTGGGCTAGTTACAGGGAGGTCGTGATCTCCCCAACCAGCCCTGCTCATCGGGCGCCCGCTGATCAGGGCTAGTTGGAGAGATCACGATCTTGCACCTACCTCAGCGCGGCCCTGAAGACCGGCCCAGGGGAGGCGACTTCTCTGCTCGCCCCTCCCCTAGAGATTCGTGGCTTCGTGGGAATCTCCTGCTCGGTTAGTACTCGGTAATCGGTTAGTACCCGGCGTATAAGACGACCCCCGACTTTTGAGAAGATTTTCTGGGGTTAAAAAGTCGTCTTATACGCCGGAATATACGGTATGTATGTTGGGTTTTTAAAATTCAAGACGCTTATTATATTTTGTGGTATTTTGGTCAACTGAACTGGTTTGGGGACCATTTACATACAAAAGTATCAGAAAAATATTTTCATTATATTAATGTAATTTAAGAAAAGTGTAAAAGTGCTGAAAAAGTCTAAAGTTTATGGGCACAAAACACCCTCAGTAAATAAAAATAAAGTTTCACATTAATGAAGGCTCTATTACAGTAATATGTTAACAGAAATTAATGTTTCACAATCCAGTCATAGACTGGAATACAGTTTTTGGTTTTGCACCCACATCTTTCATTAAAAAAGAGAAATCGGAAAATTAATGACAAGCGAATTTTAACATTTCTTCTGGATCTAGAATTTTTTCCCGAGGCTTCCCAATTTTCTGACCCCTTGCAGTTTCTACTGAATCAATCTTTTGCCAGTCAGAGAAAGAGATCGACTGAATCCCTGTGATGAATCAAAAGGGAAAGAGAACAGTAAATGTATCAGATGCAATATTCAAAAGTAAAATAAAACACATACCATAGATACGAGCAAAGTAGAATACAGGGGTTACAATGGTATGATACAAACAGGAAAAATAAAATGATACATTGAATCTCACCATACCTCTGAGAGTAATTAGTTCTTTTATTGCTGTAGCTCCTGGTTTGGGGTCTGACCAGCTAAGAGCTCCTGAATTTATGTCTTCTAGCATGGCTTGTGCTGTCTCAAAACTATCTGTCATTGTGGTTGTAATGACACCAGTGGGACCTCTCTTTACCCAACCACTGCAGTACAGACCTGCAAAATATATATTTGTTTGTTTCCAGAAAGTGACTGTTCTCCATTTTTCACATAAGTTTGTAATAGGAATAATACTCACCTGGATATCCCGTTACTCTACCCATACAGTTTGGAATTATTCCCTGTTCACAAAGAAAAGGCACTGCTGGGGAGATGGGGACACTCTTATAGCCAATGCTACTGAGAATTAGTCCACACGATATATCCTCCACCTGGCCTGTGGGAATAGCAACTGCAGTATCGCCAGTACCCTGTATAACAGCATACATCACAGGAAACCAATTATTTAAGAGAGTATATTTCATTTTTGTTTCTTATAGCTGAAAATCTGAAACTGATGTGGCAAAAATACATAGTACCAATAATATACATACTAAAATAAATAAAAAAAGAAAACCGCATTTGCTCGATTATAAGACAATTTTATTCAGAGCAAATGTTCTGAAAATTACCCCTCGTCTTATGTTCAAGGTCGTCTTATAATCGGACCTCAAATAGAGACTACGATCCAGATCCCCCATAGCGCTGCAGGGGACCTGGATCCTCCTCTCTGGCACCAGGTGGATGTCTGCACGATGCAGACAACCTCCGGCACTTCCTCTGGGGCTTCTAAGACGGAGCGCTGGCGTCACATGACCTTCCAGTGCTCCATCATAGAAGGACCGGTGGAAGCAGCGGCAGTTGTCTGCGCGCATTGCGCCAGAGAGAAGATCGCCCGCATCGCTGCAGGGAACCTGGATCCTTCTCCCTGGCAGCCGGTGAACAGCTACGCGCAGACAACCTCCGCTACTGCCGGAACTTCCGACGGAGCACCAATGTGACATGACCTTCCGGTGCTCAAACGTAGAAGCCCCGGCAAAACTATTGGGCAGTGGAGGGTTTTTTATTTTTTTTTTTTTATTTTTTTTTTACGCACATCGCGCAGATGTCCACTGGCTGCCCGTACTAGACACCAGGGAGTTTAAAGCACAGGGGAGAAGACTAGTAATGCATTGGTAAGTCGGGGGGGATAAGGCATTTCTGGAGGCAGAGTGCCATTTAGGGAGGTATAAGACATATCAGGGGGCAAAGTGGCATATAGCAGGGTATAAAGCATTTCTGGGGGGCAGGTTGGGAAATACAAGAAGATAAAAAAAAATTCTCAATCATAGTTTTTATTAAATATGAAAAAAATAGTTTACATTATATAATATTTACTAGTAAAACTTTCTTCCTATAAGGAAGTCTTATATTCAGGCTTTTTCTTTTTTCCTAAATTAATATTCAAATGTTGGGGCGTCGTCTTATAATCGAGCAAATGCGGTACTTGCCTCCAGCCTTGTGATGGAAAGACGGACTCCTGCTGCTTTTCTTCCATCCTTAGAAGGAAGAACTTGGATCGGACTTCTTAAGAAGTACAGGCCCCATTCTCTGTTGGCTTGGTCCCAGCGTGCACAATCCTTAGCTGCAGGCTTTTCTAAAGCTGACTTTACCAAAAGCTCTGTGAGGCGCTTTCTGGGTCGGGGAAGGTCTGAGGACAACAGAACAGAATGGCGAGTATGCATAATGTATGGAAACATAGCATAAACGAATAACACACAAACCCAGCTTTGCATGTATAGATCAATTGAAATTCACATGTGAACTCAGGATTGAAGGTATAGATCACAAACAGAATCAGACATACAATTCCTGTATTCGCAGGTATATCAATACAATGTATGGAAACATAGCATAGCAGGTATAGATCAACAGAATAACACACAAACCAAGCTTTGCAGGTATAAATCAACTGGAAATCACATGTAAACTCAGCATTAAAAGGTATAGATAAAACCCCCTACATTACAGGCATAGATCACAGGTTGCACACCCCAAAGGCCAGCCCTGGCGTCCACATTCTCTGCATAAAACCTGACCAGCACCCAGATTATACAAACAGATTACAGTCCAGAGTGAGACAACTTTGTCCCCAAACAGCCCAGAGTGAGCCATCTTTGTCCCCAAACAGCCCACTCTGTGCCACCCTTGTCCCATAAACACCCTGTCTGTGCCATCTTGGTCCCCAAGGCTCAAACACACTGCTTGTGCCACCTTTGCCTGAATCATATCCACGATATCATAAAACACCACATTTGGGAAGTGTGCATTTTTTAACTTGAAGCTTTGACATCTGGTCCTTCTGCCACCTATTAGCATCTTTGGGACATCTTTGAAGCCGATCAGTTCAATTTACCACATAAAATCATATATTTTTCAAATCTAGACACCCCAGGGTATTTTAAATGCTGGGATTTTCCATGCACTGATTTTACCACCAGCCTTTTGGTGCAAGGAAGCGAAGGTCTGAAGTGACAGACCTCGCGCACCCCAATGTTGGGCCAGTTGGAGGGAGACTGCCGAGCAGGGCTTGTTGGGGAGATCACAATCTTGCAGCTGCCTCAGCGCGGCCCTGGGAGGCAGCCTTTCTGCATGCCCCTCCCCTATAGATACGCTACCATTTCGGGGCTTTGTGGTGAAACACATTGCTGTCAGCAATGTGATTCACCACAGGGCCCCCAGAATACAGGGCACTTGGCCATACGTTTTGAAGGGGTTCCAAAATCGGTGGGGGTAAAGAATAATCTAGGGGGGGCAATTGCCCCCCTGTAGTGACTCCTACGACAACAGGGGCTACACAATTGGCTGTTAGGCAAATCAGCCTGCCGTCGCAAAGCCAGATCTGATCTCCCCAGCACTATTACCCTCACTTCACCAGCAACCAGCTTTCACTTAGAAGGTTTGTCAGGGCTGAGAATTCACCTTGCATTTTTCTTTTTAAATAAACACTTCCAAGAAGAAGAACTCCTTCAAGCCAAGTCGGGCCACCCATAGTTGATTCTACTTTGCAGTTGTTGGGATGCTGTGCCACCTTAACCCTGTCCTAATTAATCCAAAGTATAAGCACCCCTACAGAAGCCACCCTAGTGCTACTGAGTGCTGGATGTAAGAGACAGAGGGGAGTCGAGGAAATATAGATCAGGAATTTTCATGTTTGTTATCACTCTTTGACAACACTGAATCATGCAGATATGTTTACCCCAAGGGTTCCCACTTATACATAAGAGCTTAATCATAACTCATGAACCCCCCTATTTATACATAAACATATGCCTGCTTTACTCTTTATTGTAACAGTTTTTCTGCTGCTACACTCCATTAGATAATGGTTGGTGACATCAACACAGGTATAGAGGCACATGGGCAAGAGCAAACATTAATATGAGGTCATATTGCATGGTAGGTTCCCGCCGAGGTAATATTCACAATTATTGCTGGGAAACTTAATAATAAACTTAAAATAATAAAAGGACAGAAAAGTATGTAATGGGCAGACAGTAAGGAAGATGAGATGCAACGGACACACTAATGGCTTTTTCCTCACCTTTAGCAATGTCTCCAAGCCCCTGGTAATCGGAAGGGTCAAGCCTTGGACGAGTACCAGGCAGCTGTAGCATTTCTCTGAGCTCCTGAAGGAGGAAGAGTAATCGTTGGCTTATATTTAAGTGTTCCTACAGCATATGTCAATCATTTTTAGAAACATACCTTTATGGTGAAGGCCACTTGCAGGGGCCCACGTCGCCCTATCAGCCAAACTGTCCTAATACGGCTGTGAACCAAAGCATCCAAAGCAGACTGCGTGATGTCTGTCTTCTTTTATGAGGATACAAAACAACATTTAGTCATTGTCCAAGATGGAACATTGTAAAATAGGCTAAAATTAAACTATACTTACCTTCAGAAGCTCAATAGGAGATAGCAGAATTCTAGCAATATCAAGAGCCACATTTCCTTGTCCTAAAATAACTGCTGTTTCATTGCTGAGATCTGGGTTAAGCTGTGAAAAACAGATGTCACATCTACATTTCAGGACTGCTACATTGAAATAGAACACGTTAAGACTGTTTAAAAGTGCCCTTCCCAAAATATTTTCCGTTCAAATCTAGAATACGCCAAAAGAATAAATAATTTCAGCTGTACTGTATCCTTGCACTATAAGTGCAACAACTAATGTTCTCCTCCGAAGGACAGAACCCTAAGAAATGTACTGAATGAAAAAAATGAGATGGAAGAAAACAAACATTTAGGACAAGAGAAAACTGGCATGTGTACCAAAATCAGCCAAGTTATAAATGTGCCCAAAACAATGTGGAAAGAAAACATGACAATGTACAAAGGACGTAAATATTCAAGATCGCAGTTTGTTGCGTATGGGGCTCTGCAGGGAGCCATATTAACAGATCTTAGTCTATTCCGTTAGTTTGAGATTGCTCTATCGTATACCACCCTTCACTTTTACCATCAGGTATTTGCCATCGGCTTAAATGGAACAGGGAATATGCATTGTGGTACCTGCTTATGTCTGGAAGGTTAAGGGCACCCTCTTTTAGGTTTTTGAATAATAACCTCTGAGATATACTGGGTCTCTTCCCTGCCCAAATAAAATTATTAAAACATTTTTTGTATATCATTTAACTGTTTTTTTGGGGAATCTCAAAAGTATTAGTCTAAAAATATATAGCCAGTTGGGGGGGGGATATACGCTTTCATGTCCCCACCATGATATCTCTAGGTTTCCCCATTCCTTGATATACTTAATAATTTTATTCTAGTTCTAGTAAAGTAAGCAGGATAACACCTGCGTATAGGTATTATGTTTACATTTCTCTTTATATGCTGGGGAAGAGGTTCTAATGATAGATAAGAGTGGTGATATAAAACCTACAGTTGGTTAGGAGTGATCTGATCATCATCAGCCCACTTACTAAAATCACAGCGTTTGACCTGGAAGCACCCTGGACTTTCAGGTCAGTGCTGTTTTTTTTTATAATTTTTTTTTCTTTCGATGCTGATGTTCCATTGGAGCACAGCATTGACTGATATTTAGTCCCCCTAAGCTTGTGGGGACAAATGTTAACCCCTGCAATGCCACAAATGTGTCATACACAATTGTGGCATTGAAGGGGTTAACGCTGCACTGTCGCTCTCATGGAGCGATCAGGCAGCAGGGGGGTGTTGTGTCAGGTCCCCACACTCATGGGGAGACCAAAGAACCCTCTCCCCCTGTCCCTGAAGCTGCCTCTGGCAGCTGGGACTCAATTGCTGGTCTATAGACCAGCCATTGCAGGGGGAGTCTCTGATGACTGCTGTAGGCTTCCATGCCTACAGGAATCATCAAAGGGCTTGTGGGGGCTCATTTTTGCTGTTGCTGGCCTGTCTGGGCTTCCAGGCAGACCACCAGCAGCAGAGCCCCGTACAAAACGGGAATTAACCCCTAAATGCCGGCATTGAAGGGGTTAACGCTGCATTGTCGCTCTCTCATGGAGCGATCAGGCAGCAGGGGGGTGTTGGGTCAGGTCCCCACACTTGTGTGGGGGCCCAATCAACACACAACCCCCTTCCCTGAAGCTGCCTGTGGCAGCTGAAACCACGATTGCTGGTTTTCCAGCAACCGTGTTTTCAGCCTACAGGATCACTCCGTGGGAGTGATCTCAGGCTCGGGGGCGGGCTCTGTGTGGCTGTGCTGTCTGCCCAGACTCCTGGGCAGACAGCAGCAGCGCCCCCGTGTGGTGACTCAGCCTCTTACATCCACAATTTTTTCTGGATGTAAGAGGCTGACAAAACCTAGGCGCCAGGACAAAATTCTCTGTCGCCATGGCGACCTGGCGCCTGGGATTTGTCGAGCCCTGGTTTAACATCACAATTAATAAGGGAGATTGGTCTATATTTGATGGATTTTTTTGGTTTTAATAAAAAGGTATAATATTGGCCTGTAGTAATTCTTTTGGTAGGGTACATGGACCAATATTTATGTGATGTATACATGTTTGTATTTGTCTTTTTAATATTTGTAACAATAAAAAAATTTGTCCTGAGGTTAGAAATACCCAATATTTTTTGCACGTTATAGGGCAATACAAGTATAATTTTGCTATTTCAAAACCTTTTTTCCCCCAAACTGGTCATTCTGCACCCATGTCCTATTTGGGACATCTTTAATGTCAGGTTGTTTTACCACCCTTAAACCATATTTTTTGAAAACTAGAAACCCACAGTATTTTAAATGCTAGTAGTTTAACTGTTCCCATTCACTAATTCTACTACTAGCATTTGTCAAACTTTGTGTAATTTTTTCCCCACACACATTGTATCTTAGGTATGAATTTACAGCTCCTGGTATACTTCACTGTCAAACAACCCAATATGGGTTTAGCAACATCTCCCGAGTACAGTGATACTGCCCATGCATAGGTCCGTCAGGTAGTTTAGGGGGCTAAAGGGACACATTAGGAAATTGCACATTTTTTTTTTTTATTTTGACATCTGCTTGAAAACTAGACACCCAATGGTATTTCAGATGTTGGTATTTTAACTCTTTCCATGCTAGGATACAGCACCATTTTTTGGAACTTGCTCATTTATTTCATTTATTTATTTCGTACATATTTACTTTTAACCAGAAGTTTTCTTTATTCATTCAATTATTTTTTAATTTTTTTTAAAAAATGAACTCTTATTTTACTGATTGCATAGCGATTAGTGAGATGGACTCCATTGACATTGCACGGTGTGCACAAAATTAAATAAAACCATCTTTTGTTCAGTGCTAAGCTAGCTGTACATATTAGTTTTACACCTGTTTATATAACAGAATTGTTTATTGATTGCTTTGTGTGTGGAGGGAACACAGATATTGTAGTAGTAATTTCTAGATACCAAGAAACCTATAAGAATTTTTATTTATGGGGACTATTGCTACAGTTACCAGTGACACTCACATGTCTTTGAGAAGGGAGTCCATTGTACCAGCCAACAAAGTCTCTTGCAGAGTACACTCCAGGTAACTCTTCTCCAGGTATCCCAAGCTCACGCTTACTGTCAGCCCCGTAGCTCTGTGAGACAATTTAGGCAGTATGAGACATGTATAGAAATCCATTTTCATACCCAGCACCCCAATGTCCACTTACCAGCACAACAGCATGATAAGCAGCCTGCAGCTCTTCCAGTGTTATGTCTTTCCCAACTGTTACATTGCCATAAAATGCACACCGCTCAGATTTGGCTGTCTGAGTAAATGTGTTAACAACATTCTGAGGAATAAAAAACAAAAAACAAACAAAAACACAGTAATATTAAAATTGACTGTTGCAGAAAGGTAAATTGGGGGAAAGTACATTTTAGAAAACAAAAAGAAAAGGGAAACAGCTATGACACCTTTGATTCCATCGTTACTAATATAAAACAACCTACTTTTACTTTCATAAAAATACATGGCAAATGTTGAGCTGTGAATGTTTAGAAACCGTGACACTATCAATTATCACATTGATTAACTCCACAGGTCCGCATTTATTGGTACAAAATATAAAACGTAGATAAAGTTATTCAGCAAAGTGGAAGTGGGAAGGTGAATTGAGATTTCAACGCATTAGTTTCATTATATCATATTTGCTCCATTATAAGACTACCCCCCAAAATTTGAATATTAATTTAGAAAAAATAAAGTCTGAATATACCCTATAGGACAGTGCCGCTGTTGGCACGCCGAGCCATCTCTGTGGGCACGCTGTGACCAGGGCCGGACTGGCCCACCGGGATACCGGGAAATTTCCCGGTGGGCCGGCAGATTCGTAGGCCGGACGGCTGCCCGAAATCTAATCTAAACGGCCGGCGCTACTTCAATTCTTTTTTATTAAAGTATTAAAGCAGCGCCGGCCGGTGGCATCAGCACTCAGCGGCCGTGTGCGATGGCCGCCTACTGATGGGAGCAGCGTGAGGGGTGAAAGCCCCGCCCCCTCGCACGGACCTTTCACCCCTCATGTTGCTCCCATCACTATGCGGCCATCAGATTAATGGAAATTTAATCGAAACGGCCGATGCGTGCTGACACCGCCGGCCGGAGCTACTTTAATACTTTTTTTATGTTACTTTATATGGCAAGCCGATACAGCATATTCAATTTAAAAAAAAAAAGAATTAAAGTAGCTCCGGCCGGCGGTGTCAGCACGCATCGGCCGTTTCGATTAAATTTCCATTAATCTGATGGCCGCATAGTGATGAGAGGAGCGTGAGGGGTGAAAGCTCACTCTCCTCCCTGCGATCCCCCTGCATCGATCACACTGTGATCTCTATGCAAGTCCCCACAGACTTGCATAGAGATCACAGTGTCTGTGCCTCATTGGAGCAATTGGATATCCCTGTCCTCCAATGACCTTCCGGGTGACGTCAGCAGTGAAGTGACTCCCTGATCGGCTTTTAAAAATGTAACAGTTTTCCGGCGTCCATAGTCCATAGGGAATTCTTGGGATGCGTTTTTTTTAGACTTACCAGTACTTCCATAGGGGACTGAAGGGGTTAATAAAAGCTTTTCTGTGCAATTTATGTGATGTTAACAGAGTCTACATATTCTGTCTCTTTTATAACACTTCTTGCAATTATATTACAATGAACCCCTTATTGAGAGTTGGTTGCTTTGAATAGAATATTTATGTAGCATCTTTGCGGTTTACTGAAATATCTGAAGTGAACATGTATCACAGATATCTGGGACTATTTGGTCCACAGCGGTAAAGATATTTAGTCATAAAAAAGGAGTAAAAACAGGATAAGAAACAACCCCACATTTTTACATAAAAACATCTAATAGAAACGGATTCTTCTTTTAGAGAAAGAAAAAAAAAAGCTTTTTTTCTTTCTGGAAATTCAATTTATGTAAACTGTAAAAACAAACAGGGAAAGAACAGCTGCCATTTGGATATTAACCCATTCTAAAGTTCAGTCTCTTATCTGCAAGGCCATTCTACCAATGCAATGTTCAAGGACTTCACTCGTATCTTCTGTAGAAAGCCTCTCCTAGACAATCCCTCTGAAAACATACTAGTACTATAGAGTGCCAGACAGCTCAAGGTGATATGCCCTAGAATTTGGTGATGTCAATACGTTTTTAGACATCATTTACTGCAAAGGATTTTCAACCAAGCATTAAAAATTATAATTTTGTTTATGATTATATTAGGTTAGCTAATTTCTTTTGAGTGTTTAAAATGGGGGCACTACGTATGAAAATTGCTGTAATTCTTAATGTTTCTTATGATATTTTTGTCCATCCCCTCAAATTAAAGTTGAAAGTCAGCACTTCAATCACATCTTGATTATCTCATTACAACTTCACTGAATTTATGAAAACTATGTCAATGTTCAAATATTTTTAGAGCCAACTGTATATATTTGACGACTAAGAGAAAAAAAAGTATCACTGACACAGTAAACAAGGGCGGACTTGCTAAGTCACTCAAAGTACCACACACTCAAACGGGAGCAGAGTAGGGGAGCACATGTAACATGCTGTTAACTGACCCTGCTGTACTAGCACAGCTGCTCATGTGTGAACAGCAAGAAAGGTGAGCTTCAGACAAAGTAAGGGTATACGGCGTAATAAGGTGTGAGGTGTGACTGAGTATTTTTTAGTGTGTTTTAGATTGAGTGTGTATGTGTTATAGTGTGTGGGTGTAGAAATGTGCCCTGGCGTGTATGTTACAGGCAGTAAGTCACTTAGTAAAAAAAAAAAAAAAAAAAACCCTCACCTTTACTTCAGGATGATCAGGTGCCACACCAAAACGTACTAAGCCAAAGGGCACTGGCAGTTTTTCATATATATCCACAAGAAGCTTTGAGTGATGCTGTAAAGACAGAGAGAAAATCATACAGTGGCAAGACACCTGTCTGCTGGAATAAAAGAGGAAGAAACAGTGTTGACTATGTTTCTTTTAAAAAAAGACATTAGAACAGGGATGGACTGCACCTCAATGAGGAGGGGGCTGCAGTGCTAGGGGAGAGGTTGGCTAGGGGAATTGAGGATCTTTTAAACTAGGTTCTGGGGGGGGGGATAAATATAGAAATGAAGTGCTAGCTAGAGTAGACTCTGGTGGGGTTAGCACAGACAATATGGTGTTGCATAGTACAAAACCTGCTGTCAAGAATTATTTGTCAACTGTTACACCAGAAATGGGTAGTAACCTTAAATGTTGGAAATATTGGTAAGTAATGAACAATATGACTTGATCGGTATCACGGAAACGTGGTGGGATGATACATATGACTGGTCAGTAAACTTACAAGGATATTCACTTTTTAGAAGGGACAGAGTAAATAGAAAAGGGGGAGGGATTTGTTTATATGCAAACCCTAAACTTAAGCCCAATATTAAGGAAGATGTGCATGATGACAGTAGTAATGTGGAGACGCTGTGGGTGGAGATTAACCTAGATAGTAAGAAGAGTCACACACTACTTGTGGGTGTATGCTACAAGCCACCCAACATTAGCAATGAGGGGGAAGATCAACTGCTATTTCAAATTGAAAAGGTTGCATATAGAAATGAAGTTTTGATCATGGGAGATTTTAATTACCCAGATATAGATTGGAATAGTGGAACTTGTTCCACTAAGGGCAGCAAGTTTCTGAACCTGCTTAATGACCAATTTATGTCACAATTAGTAGAGACCCCAACCAGAATGGATGCCTGTCTAGATCTGGTAATAACTAACAATGAGGAACTTATCTCAAACATTAAAGTAAGAGAACACTTGGGAAATAGTGACCATAACATGGTTTCATTTGAGATTAATTCCAAAAAGCAAATGGGTAACCTCTACCAAAACTCTTCATTTCAGAAGGGCAAACTTTGACAGGCTAAGGTCCACCATGGAATGTATAGACTGGGATGGATTGTTCTCTGGGTTAAACACAGAGGACAATTGGAATACCTTTAAGCACATATTGCAAAGTTACACATCCCAATATATACCTATGGGAAACAAATACAAAAGAAACAAATCAAAACCAATGTGGCTTACCTGGAAAGTAAAACGGGAGATAAGGAATAAACAATTGGCATTTAAGCATTATAAAAGCGAGGGGTCGGTAGTATCATTTATGGTATACAAAGATGCCAACAAAGCCTGCAAAAAGGAGATTAAAATGGCTAAACTAGAAAATGAGAAAGGAAAGTAAAACCAATCCCAAGAAATTTTTCAAGTATGTGAAGGGAAAAAAGTTAAAGGTAGAGAATGTCGGTACGTTATTATCTGAAACTGGAAATTTGGTTAGTGAGGACAGAGAGAAAGCCGACATCTTAAATGCTTTTTTTTCTTCTGTGTATACCAACGAAGAACCAATGACGGAGCCCCTGCTGGCTAATTTTAAGGAACCGTTGCAACAAACATGGGATTGGCTGACACAAGAAAAAGTGCTCAAGCAATTAAATACTGTTAAGGTAGACAAGGCCCCTGGACCGGATGGTATACACCCAAGGGTACTGAAGGAACTAAGCCTAATTCTGGCCCAGCCACTATTGCTAATCTTTAGGGATTCTTTCAGCTCGGGCATAGTTCCATTAGATTGGCGCAAGGCAGATGTTGTGCCCATATTTAAAAAGGGATCAAAATCTCAACCGGGCAGTTACAGGCCAGTAAGCTTAACATCGGTAGTGGGGAAATGATTTGAAGGTTTGCTAAAGGTATACATTCAAGATCATATCTTGATCCATAATCCAATTAGTAGAAGTCAACATGGATTTGTGAAAGACCGGTCTTGTCAAACCAACCTATTGGCATTCTATGAAGAAATTTGTAAAAATATAGACCTGGGGTTGGCTGTGGATGTGAATTATCTAGATTTGCCAAGGCGTTTAATACGGTTCCGCATTAAAGGCTACTCTATAAATTAACAGAAATAGGCTTAGGGGCAAATGTCTGTATGTGGATTAGAAATTGGCTAAAAGATAGAATGCAGAGGGTTGTTGTGAATGGCTGTTTCTCAGCCTGTACGCAGGTATTAAGTGGAGTGCCTCAGTGGTCTGTCCTCGGTCCTCTTCTTTTTAATTTATTTATAAATGATCTCCCAAGCTGCATTAAGAGCCATGTCACAGTTTTTACTGATGACACAAAATTAGGCCGGGTAATTCAGACTAATCTTGATGTTTCTTCATTGCAGGAAGATCTAGACAGAGTTGGGGACTGGGCGTGCAAGTGGCAGATGAGGTTCAATATAGAGAAATGCAAAGTTATGCATTATGGTAAAAATAATAAAAATGCAATCTATTTTTTAAATGGAATAGCCTTGGGGGAAACTACCAATGAGAAGGATTTAGGAATAATGGTTGACAACAGACTTGACAACAGTGAGCAATGCCAGCAAGCAGCTGCGAGGGCCAATAAGGTTTTGGCATGCATAAAAAGAGGTATTGATTCAAGGGAGGAGGATATCATCTTGCCTCTGTACAGGTCGTTGGTAAGACCTCACCTTGAATATGCGGTACAATTCTGGGCACCCGTCCTTAAAAAGGACATTATGGAATTAGAAAAAGTGCAAAGGAGGGCTACGAAATTAATAAGGGGATTGGGAGATACTTATATACATACATAGTTATGAAGAGAGACTAAAAAATTTAAAATGATATACACTGGAAAAACGGCTTCTCAGAGGGGATATGATAACATTATATAAATATATGCAGGGCCAATATAAAGAGCTCTTCAGTGACCTGTTCATTAACAGAAATATACAAATAACAAGAGGTCACCCTCTGAGACTGGAAGAGCGCAGGTTTCATAGACGACAAAGGAAGGGATTCTTCACAGTGAGGACTATTAAGGTGGAATTCACTTCCAAGGGAGGTGGTGTTATCCAATACATTAGATACCTTCAAAAGGGGCCTCAATATTTTCTTAGAAAGGCACGATATACAGGGATATAAATAGAATAATATTAATATTTTAGAGCTTCTTGATCCAAGGAGAAATCCGATTGCCTCTTGGAGTCAAGAAGGAATTTTTTCCCCTGATGGCAGAATTCGAAGTAGCTTAATTAGGGTTTTTTTGCCTTCTTTTGGATCAAGAATAGAAAGGTTAGGTAGAAGGGTTGAACTTGATGGACTTAGGTCTTTTTTCAACCTTATGAACTATGTAACTATGTAACATGTATGTATGAAAGTAGTTAACATGTCTGAATTGCTAAACTTGCAAAAGTAGCAGCCGCTTGCGTGTGCATGCACCCAAAAATCTTTAGATTTTTGTTAAACAATGTTATGTGCGCTTATACTGAGGCTCTGCAAAGATGTTTGCAGAGCCTCAGCAGCTATAGATGTTTCTTCTGTTGATATATTAACCCCTAGTGGGGCAGGTAAAACATTTTCGGGATCTATCAATAACGTGCATTCTTTAATTTGTGTTTTTTTATTTTTGTATTGCTGTAATACTTGATTTATTGTTTGTATTGTCCATATATTTATATTGTATTGTGTATTATCTATTCCTTTTTTATCTATCTTTATTAAAGCATATATTTTTATACCTATTTTAACGCTGTCAGTTTTTCTTATATCAGGGGGGGCATAAGACATATCAGGGGGCACAGTGGCATAAAGAGGCTATAAGGCATATCAGGGGGCACAGTGGCATGTAAGGGGGTAAAAGGCATATCAGGGGGCATGGTGGCATATCAGTGGCATATTGAGGGTAAAAGGCATATCAGTGGCATATAGGGGGCTATAAGGCATATCAGGGGACAGAGTGGCATATCAGTAGCATATAGGGGGCTATAAGGCATATCAGGGGGGCACAGTGGCATATAGGGGGTATAAGGCATAACGAGGGTAAAAGGCATATCAGGGGACAGAGTGACATATAGGAGGTATAAGGCATATCGGGGCACAGTGGCATCTCTGGCATATAGGAGGGTATAAGGCATATATATGGGGGCAGAGTGGCATATAGGGGGTATAAGGCATTTCTGGGGCAGAGAGGCAAGCTGGGGTGAGATGTGCATAACTGGGGGGCAGGTTGGCAAATAAAAGAAAATATAAACAAGAGGCATTTTTCATTAAATATGAAAAAATAGTTTAATTAATATTTACTAGTAAAACTTTTTTGGTATTAAAACTTAGTTTGAGAAATAACGTGTTTTGGGTTTTTGTACCTAAAATACAGCTTTAATTATTATGTCAGTAAAAGGCGAATAGAGAAATGCCATTGTGATAAAGATATAAAAGTGTTAATGACACATCTTAATGTAAATTATACGTTTTTATTTTAAACGAAATATTTGCATATTATTATTTTTTTACCCGATTAATCGAAAAAATTATCAGCCAAATAATAGATTATGAAAATAATCATTACTTTCAGCCCTAGTTCGGGTCTTGACCCAGAGAACCGGAGAAGGGGTGCTTCACCCAGAGATCTCCTGGTCAAACCCGGAGAGTTCCCAGGTATGGTTGTGATACTGCACCATTGGGATTTTTTATTTGGTTTTAGAACCGAGAAATAAAAGGATTGGTTTTGATGAGTTTCTGTGATCTTGACAGTTTGAGCATAGCAAAATTCCATTCACTAAATGTATTCTTACAGTATTACACTATGTGTTTATGGGGTTTTTTTCATGTAATGAATTATGAAGACTTGTTGCTGGTAAAACTATTGGAGGAATACCCTTTCCTTAACACTTTGTGAATCACTTGGAGTGCAGTGTCACTAACATTTTGTTTAGGTTATTTAGGTTTATCTAATTACTTTACAATAAACTGTAGACGTTGCTATTGTTGACGGTCATGTGATATTTTGGATGAATTTTCCTGCTTAAGCACCACACTGAGTGGATTCTTTATGGTGACGCTAATGAAGTTTGTTCCACCACCGACTTTAACTAGTTAGAGTGTCCGGCTAGGTGAGCTATTCTATTCTATTCTTTACGGAACATACAAATGACTAATATGCAGCTTTTTTAAACAAATACTAGATATAACATATGGTATGACTGTTCCATTAAGTTAAATCCACTATACTAAAAGTATTACCTTTAGTAGATGTTGAGCAGTGTAGAATCCGGCAGGGCCACTTCCAATTATGCAGATCCTAGGAGAATGAGGAAAGTTGCAGAGGTATCTATGCACTCCTTGAAAAGGTAAAAAAGAGGGGAAAAAAAAGGATCCAGTTATGCGAAAGCTGGAGCAAGCTGGTTAAAAGAATGCAGAAAATAAGGTAAGGTGCATTCTAAATAATTACAACATGTAATGAGATCTCAGTCATCTTAGCCCCTATTAGCTTGTTTGTGCCATCTTTGCCCCAAACTGCTTGTCAGTGCACCCAAACAGCTTGTCAGTGCCATCTTTGCCCCTAACGGCTTGTCAGTGTCCCCAAACTTGTCTATTGCATCTTTGCCATAAAGCAGCTCGTCGGTGCCCCCAACTAGCCTGCTTGTGCCATATTTGCCCCCAAACAAGATGAGTGGGAGAGAAAATCCTGGTGGTTGATTGACTATTAACAACTACTTTTCTAAAACAGTGCAGGGTGCAATACTTACCTGGCTCCATTCAACTGACTCTAGGAGACATGTGAATATTTAAACTCCCCTTATTGCAATATTGTGTTGTTATTATTGTGACACATAAACCATTGCAGTCTACAACACATCACCTATACATCTGCAATCTTAAAATTTAAAATGAAAAACACGTTGCTGTCTCCTAATCTGTTTTGCGGCCCATAATCCCTTGCACCCAGATACCTTCACAATTATGCTCTCCTAACCCTTGTCAATAAACCAAGAGCTGGACTCTCTTGACCCTGGTCAATAAAAATATAACTGCATTCTACTAACCCTGACATTTAACTGTATATCTTCAATCTAAATAACTCTGGCAGACAACTAAAAGCCCTTGCCCTAATAATCGTAAATCTTATAACCTTGGCAGATATCTATTTATCAGCACTCTTCTAACTTTAGAAGATACAGAATGGGTGCTACTCAGAGTAACGGGCACATGACAAGAAGGTGATTGGCTAACCAAGCTGAAAGCACATGCCAATGACAACTGCAGAGAAGTTAGGCTGAATTAAGAGGGGTAGAGCTAGGGTCAACTCAGTAGTATGGTCAATTTAAATTAAATACAACAGCCACACATTTATTTTTCATGATTCTATTTAAGTTTAGGTTTTTCCCCACAGGGTACTCACCTAGGCAATATTTTTATGTGTTCTAAAAAGGTGGGTTTTAGCTTTGTGGCTAAACCTCTGCATTACCAGTGTCAAATATGGTTTATATCTATCACATGGTTATTGATATGTTGCATATCCCACAATTCTGTTCTATATACTATGAATGTGTTCGGTAAAATGTTATATTTCTTCTTGATGCTTACTGCATGCATTCTCATAAGATAATTCATATCCCACAGAGGTGCACTCGTCTAACCCTTGCAGATATCTACACATATGACCCCACATATCTACACTGCTATATTCGCCAAACCCTTGCAGTCATGTCCACATACAGCCGGACTCTTAAACCTATGGATCGAATCCCCTGCAGCGTCGGATATTTGCATAGCTGTACTCCCACAAACCTTGCCAAATACGAAACCCGAACATCTTTATTCTCCTACACCTCACTCTGAAAATGATAGTCAATAGTCCTGAATTATGGTTGACTAGACTTTACTGGGCACTAACGTAAAACGCATCAGACTGGAAGGCTAGTGAAAGTCTTGTAGTTACATTCTTCATAAGCGTATATAAAAGACAGAATACAGAATTTACCTAGTGGGCGTCTGGGACCATATCGGAAACCTCCTGGAAGGCTCACACGACGAGACAGACCCCACATCCAGTAACCGCGCGTACACATTTCGAATGACAGGCCCGATGAATGACAGGGCCTGAATTGAAAGCAACATACCATAAGCTCCTCCCGCTGCATTTTGAGCTGTGAGCATTCTCATGCCCGACAGAGGGCGCCCGTGTATAATTGATTTGCGGAGAAACTAGCAGTAATTGAATCTTTATTGCTATCGGTTTAAAACACTAATTATTCAAATATGAAAACCAAGCTTTTCATGTAGTGCATTGTGCGCTCTGCTACCCTCGAAAGAGCCCAATTTCAAACTATAGGATAGGACCCCTATGAGCTCCACAAACACCCTGCCCCATCCATTTCTCATACATGAGAATTACACCCCCTTAGCAAAGAAAAATATGCAGTATAATGAATAAGATGTGTGTCATTTAGTAACGTATAAGCCTCTCATACCCATGACAGACCCAAATCCAGTGACATCAATTTTAGGCCCCTAGTTTAAGGGATAGTAACACACAGAGGCAAGGCTAGATTATAAATTATCATGTTAGTTAACCTTTTATTGTAATAACCTTTATAATCTGAAATTGTCATCCAAATGATTTATAAAAAGAAAACATAAACAAAAAAGGTATATCGTGTAGTAATTTTGGTATCCTTTGGTTACTGATAAGCATCAATTGCACCTCATTAAATGCATTAATTCAAAGAACAGAAAAAATATAAAGTGAAATACTATTAAAACACCTTGATTATTACCATATTCGCTCGAATATAAGACAAGGTTTTTCTAAGCTCAAATACGCTGGAAAAATACCCCCTTGTCTCTGCCTCCAGAAAAGCCTTATGCCGAGTATGAATGTCCGAAAATGAGGAGGCACCCATATGAAAACAAAGCAGAGGACTTTCACGCTGTCTCACACTCACTCTCACACAATCACTCACTCTCATGCTCTCTCTCTCCCACACTCTGATTCGCCCTCTCACACTCTCTTACACGCTCTCACACTCTTACTCATGCTTTCACTTTCGTACACCCTCACTCACTCTTATACAGTCTCTCACACATTCTTACACTCTCACACTCTCTTTCACACTCTCACTCACTTTGGAGGCTATCTTGGAGTTCAATGACTAATCACAGTGATTGCATGATCTTTTCTGCAGATTTTCTGCCTCTATCTTTGTGATCTGGAGGAGAGAGAGAGAGGATCTGGAGGAGAGACAGAGCATTGTGTGCATTCTACAGATTTTGATATATGCATATGTCCAATACTTCCCATAAGACTTAACATTTCCCTGTGTCCCAGTGATCATGGAGCATGTCTACAGTGCTGAACAAAGTGTCATCTCAGATACTGAGCGTATATTTTGGGTGTGGTGTTTCTCTCCATCAGAGGAGGACTTACAGGACAAAGACCTCCATGGCTAGTATTTGGACTAAGATCTCATATCCAAGACTGGGAACTGGAACCGCTCGGCGCCCCTCATTCTCCTCCACGAGGCCTCTACCTCCGTCCCGGTGCCGGCATATTGCGGCGCTCTGCATGAAATGCCGGCACCGGGACGGGGGAGAGGGCTCGTGGAGGAGAATGAGGGGCGCCGAGCGGTTGCTAGGCGCCCCTCTCTCTCCTCCGCGTCAAAAAAAAAAATGCCGGTGAGCGGCATTTAAAAGCCGCTCACTGGCCCCCTGGCACGTGCCATGGCTGCCATACCCTATATACGCCTCTGGTTCCCACTGTGTAAAGGACAAAACTGAATCTCATCAATATGAGAGCAAAGTGTAGAGGAGCTCCATGTGTCTGCTGGATACAATGTATCTGGATTCTTC
The DNA here is from genome assembly GCF_027358695.1 of Spea bombifrons. NCBI lineage: Eukaryota > Metazoa > Chordata > Amphibia > Anura > Pelobatidae > Spea > Spea bombifrons. The sequence continues at coordinate 5,019,635 of NC_071099.1, forward strand.
AGTGTATTGACTGAAGAGTCGGTCCCATGTGAATAAACAATTTGCTGGAAAGTGCTCACCAAAGAATGGTCAAAAAAACAGAACTTATACATAAACCAAGGTGGTAATTTTAATGGCAATCATAACCCCAAACCGGTTTTGGCATTCATACGCCATGTTCAAGGTGATGCATAAGCATTCATGACTGAACAAGGTAATTTATATTCACTCCCCTCAGGGTCAATTAACCCAAAAAGGGTGTGTTACAATAATTCAAAATGCAATAGTACAAAAATACAACAATGCTACATTCAAGAAAACCACTGACCAATTTATTTCTCTGTTTAAGCCTGCAGAATTATTTTCATTCTGTAGCGCTCTCAATTCTCAAATCCAAAAAGATTTGAGCTGTAAAAGGGCTTTCACTTTTGAATGGGTATAGATCGTAACCCAAAAATCTCAAAGTACCAGGAGTTTACAACAAATGAAATGTGCAAAAGCATATAAAAAATAGTCAGTACAAAACCAGGCACAGGGACCGTCCACCGTCCAGCAGCAGGAGCTCCCCAGTATATCCCTCTCTCACTCAATGCGTTTCACTGGACAGCCAGCTTCCTCAGCAGATAAATCAGGATTTTCTTTGCAGCTTGCCCCAAAATATAGTACAGATTATAGTACTTATGAACTCAGCAGATCCAGAGTGATTCAATTTTGGAGTGTCCATATACTTCTTTATAAGTAGTAATCCCCTCCCCTCAATATGGTCACATGACCGCTGAATACACCAATGAGATGGAATCTCAATCTTTCAATAAAGTCACATAACACAAATAAATAATGTAATCATATACAAAAGGTGCATTATACATTATATGTAGTAATGACGTCTCCTCTCCACAAGGGAGGCACATGAGGTTACCCCTCGTCTGTCCCCCGGACCCTTAGCGTCCAAAAAGGAATCTCGGATCCCTGGATAAGATCAGAGAGGACATAACCCCGGCCCCCAACGCAGCTCGTCTTGATTAACCTCTCAGCGTCAGTATGCTCTAAGAACAACATTTGGACTGTTGCCAGGGACAGTGAAGCATCTGCACGCACATAAATGCTATTCAATAAAGAGAGAAGATCTCTCAAAATACCATTCATAAAAACAGTTGAATAAATAGATAAATAAATCAAAGAAAAAACCTGTGAAAAGATGGTGGATGATGATGAAAAAAGGAAAAATGTAAATAAAAAAATAAAAATGAAAAAAAATTAAATGAAAAAAATAAATATAATGAAAATAAAATATATAAAGAAAAAATGTACAGTTAAAAATAAAAATGTGTGAAAATAAGAATTAAAAAAAGAAAAATATGAATAAAATAAAAAAATTATATATAGTAATAAATATATATAGTAAAAAATAATTTATATAGATAAAAATGAATGACAATAAAATAAAATAGTTATTTTAAAATTAATGTTAGAAACAGAATAAACTGTGTTATGTTGATCTTCTATAAAAAGGGGAAAAAAGAAAAAACAAATATCAATATAAGACATTATAAAAGTATCTATTATTACCACCACCAGCAAAAAATAGCTATATGGCCTATTTTGGAACAAAATAATTTATATGAATGTTAGACTATGCAGGTCAGTGTTGAGGATTTGAACTTAAAAATCCATTCTGTCTCCTTTCTAGATAAAGATTGAATGTTCTCACCTCCGCTCCATGAACTTGTAACAGTAGTGGCAACAGAGAATGTTGATTTAGTGGCTGTTATTGGTATAGAAATACTGGGGTACTCTTTTATAGAAAATACAGAAAGAAAGGAGAGGGGTGGAAATATGTGAAAAATAGCATAAAATCTAACCTAACACAAGTTGGTGAGGAGAACATAGAGTTGGTTTGGGTTACATTATAATTTGGTAAAAGTACAGTAACTCGTGTAGGTGTGATTTATAGACTCCTTAGACCAGTGTTTGGGCGGCACATATCAGGGGGGTGGCAAAAAACCCATCAGATGCCCCCCACAGCAGTTACTACTTCCTAGTCCCTCCCTGCAGTCACACTGATGATTGGCCCGCCCCTTTCTGCTTCCCAGTCCCTCCATGCAGTCACACTGATGATTGGCCCCGCACCTTTTCTTATAGCATCCACACTGCTCAGCAACTCATCTAACAGTAAGTATAAAATTCATATTTGGGCTGCTGAAAGTTAGGGAAGTGGGGGTTAATTTAGGGGCAGTTATGGTTAATGGGGTGTTTAGGGTTAATTTAGGAGCAGTTATGGTTAACAGGGTCTTTAGGGTTAATTTAGGGACAGTTATGGTTAGGGGTGGGCCAATTTTAGATTAGGGGGGTATAATGTCAATTCATGAATTGGCATTTGGTATGCAATATAACATGTTTTTTGTTTGTTGTTATAGTCATTATTGTGGGATTTAATCAGGAAACCTCTGGTTTGTAACACCAGGCCGATGCCATAAAATGTACTTAGAAGATAAAGATCACCAGAGCCAAATGTGGGGGGTGGTAAAGTATATTGGGACATGTCCTCTGAATGACCCAAAAGTCAGAGCATAACCACATAAAATCAAAATATCGAGATCATGTGTATGTATTGTGAGAGGGTCCAATATGAATGTTTATTTAGATTGCCCAGGTTGTATCCTTTTGTTGGGTACCAAACATGGCCAGCTGGTGTATTTCTCCCCTGAGAGATGAGAATGGCTACTTTCCAAAATAGTGTGTTTGGTATCTAAATATTCACAAAGATATATCAAAATTATAATGGTCTATTGTAAATGGCTAGTTTTGGGAAGACTACTGCATTCTCAGGTAGAAGTCTGCACTGGGCTCTTGACAGGTATGATGGAGTGGACCATAAACTGTCAAGGTCAAACCCCTCTGACCCACCTAGGGGGGCTGGTCATTTTAGGAACAACCAGGGTTCAATATAAGAAGATTGTAGACCTTGAGAAGAGAGTTTTTTCTCTTAACAACTGCACAGAGAACCTTTACCATATGAATCTCCCACAAGGATTATATATATGGGTAATTATATATATATATAAAGATTTCTTGTGTTTTTCTCCTATTTGATTTGTGGACTGTTTTGTAACTTGTATTCTGTATGTATTCTGTGAACTGGAAAGTAGGTGGTTGTGCCCAGAGTGCAGAACTTCTAAACTGCCTACTGGGATTATCTTTAAAACAAGTCATTGAGGAGCCAACTCGTAAGGAGGCCATATTAGATTTAGTGTTAAAAAAATGGAGATTTGTTAACGGATATTTCTGTAGGTGAAAGTTTGCGATCTAGTGATCATCAGTCTGTGTGGTTTGTTATAAAAAAGTGACACCACACAAAAATAAACGTTTTAGATTTTAGAAAATTTAGACTTTTCTGAATATGTGTAAAAGAGTCAGTATCAGACGGGTGCCATTTAAATGGAGTCCAGGAGAAACAGGAATATTTAAAAGTTATTGAAGATAACAGAAAGTTCTATTAGTCTGGTCAGTAAGAGCAAAAAAATTAAAGAAACCACTGTGGTACTTCGCAGAAGTGGTCAAAATACCATATTTGCTCGATTATAAGACGACCCCCCAAAATCTGAATATTAATTTATGAAAAAAAGAAAAAGCCTGAATATAAGATGACCCTATAGGAAAAAAGTTTTACCAGTAAATGTTAATTCATGTAAACTATGTGAACAATTTTTTTTTAATAAAAGCTATGATTGAGAAAAATATTTTGTTTTTATTTCCTTTTTTTTCAACCTGCCCCCCCAGTTATGCACATCTGCCCCCTGGCTTGCCACTCTGCCCCATAAATGCCTTATACCCCCTATATGCCACTGTGCCCCATGATATTTTTTTTTAAATTAACAGTTTTATTTTCAAATAACAGATCTTAAATTTACAAGTAAAAAAAGACTAGATCCAAATGTCATGGGCATTTAAGTTATGCAGATAATTTAATATATTCTTATGTGACACAAAATGTTTCTATATATTAGTGTTTTTCACTTGGCTTTTTGTGGCCATGAACATGCCTTGTATTTGTCATTGTATTTGTCACTGCTTTGTCATTAACCCCCCTTTTATATTTTTGCCCCTTGTGTATTAATGCCCCAGCCAGGTCCCCCTTAAGTATTGATTAATGTGTTCCGCCCAACAACTTTGTGTATTGCCTCCTTTGTGCATTTATGCCACCACACCCATGTGCATTGATTTATGTGTTGCCCCCGGCCAACCCTCCTCCTTTGTGTATTGATGCCTCCACCCCTTTTATAGTGGTTAATATGATGGCCCCCTTTAGTATTAATTTATGTGATGCCCAACCACCCTTTTGTCTATTGATGCCCCCACTGCCATGTGTATTAGCTCCAGCCACACACACACCCCTGTTTATATTGATTTTGTAATTTCACACGGTGGTCTTACAACCTCACCTCGCGGCTGCACTACGTGAACGTTGGTCTGCTGGTGGGCCGGCAGACCAACGTTTACGTGATGCGGCTGCGAGGTGCGGTGGTAAGACCGCCGTGTGCTTTAATTTTTTAGGCCGCACATTGAAGTCCGGCGGGCCGCACGTTGGACGCACCTGACCTAGGCGCCAGGACAAAATTCTTAGTCGCTATGGTGACCTGGCGCCTGGGATTTGTCCAGCCCTGACATAGAGGACTTAGACATTTACTGCAATCTCTGACTTTAGATCCCAATATTGTTCAATGGAGTGACAGACAGAGGGTTGTAGTCAATGGAGTATATTCAGAGCAAGGTCTTGTTACCAGTGGGGTACCTCAGGGATCTGTAGTTGGGCCCATTCTCTTTAATATTTTTATTAGCAATATTTCAGAAGGTCTTGATAGTAAGGTATGTACTTTTGCTAATGACACAAAAATTTGCAACAGAGTTGATGTTCCTGGAGGGATAAGCCAAATGGCAAATTATTTGGGTAAATTGGAAAAATGGTCAGAGCTGTGGCAAATGTCATTTGGGTAAATGCAAAGTAATGCATCTAGGGGATGAAAAACCCCTGGGTAGAGTACAGAATATTTGATACTGTCCTAATCTCAATGTGTGAGGAATAGGGATTTAGGTATGATTATTTCAAAGGATTTAAAGGTAGGCAGACAATGCAATAGAGCAGCAGGAAATGCTAGCAGAATGCTTGGTTGTATAGGGAGAGGTATTAGCAGTAGAAAGAGGGAAGTCCTCATGCCGTTATACTCACTTAGTATTGTGTATAGTACTGGACACTGTATCTCCAGAAGGATATTGATACGTTGGAGAAAGTTCAGAGAAGGGCTACTAAAAGGGTTCATGGATTACAGAATAAAATCTACCAGGAGGGGTTAAAGCAGGGCTCGACAAATCCCAGGCGCCAGGTCGCCATGGCGACAGAGAATTTTGTCCTGGCGCCTAGGTTTTGTCAGCCTCTTACATCCAGAAAAAATTGTGGATGTAAGAGACTGAGTCACCACACAAGTGTGGGGACCTGACACAACACTCCCCTGCTGCCTGATCGCTCCATGAGAGCGACAGTGCAGCGTTAACCCCTTCAATGCAGCGATCACGGCATTTAGGGGTTAATTCCCGTTTTGTAAGGGGCTCTGCTGCTGGTGGTCCAGACAAGCAACAGCAAAAACGAGCCCCCACAAGCCCTTTGATGATTTCAGTAGGCATGGAAGCCTACAGCAGTCATCAGAGACTCCCCCCTGCAATGGCTGGTCTATTGACCAGCAATTGAGTCCCAGCTGCCAGAGGCAGCTTCAGGGACAGGGGAGAGGGTTCTTTGGTCTCCCCATGAGTGTGGAGAGCAGCCCCAACACCCCCCTGCTGCCTGATCGCTCCATGAGAGCGATAGTGCAGCGTTAACCCCTTCAATTCCACAATTGTGTATGACACATTCGTGGCATTGCAGGGGTTAACATTTGTCCCCACAAGCTTGTGGGGACTAAATATCAGTCAATGCTGTGCTCCAATGGAACATCAGCATTGAAAGGGTTAAAAATAATAATAATAATTAAAAAAAACAGCACTGACCTGAAAGTCCAGGGTGCTTCCAGGTCAAATGCTGTGAGTTTAGTAAGTGGGCTGATGATGATCAGATCACTCCTGACCAACTGTTAGTTTAAAAAAATCCTGGCTCCTAACTTTTTTACCTGGCGCCTAGATTCACAACAAATTTGTCAAGCCCTGGATTAAAGGATCTTAACATATACAGCCTGGAAGAAAGACATGACAGGGGGGATGTGACAGAAACATTTAAATACTTAAAGGGAGTCGACATGATAAAGGAAGAAAGTTTATTTCAATTTGTAAGATAGAGTGCATACCTAGGAACTCTCCAGGTTTAACCCAGAGATCTCCGGGTGAAGCACTGCTTCTCCGGTTCTCCGGGTCAACACCCGAATCCTCCGGGTCGCGGGAGTGGGGTCTTGACACACCCCGCTCCCAGCCCATTTGCCCACAGACATCATGGGAACGCCCACCAACATCAGCGGGACCGCCCACCGGCCGCGTCCCACAAGGGAAGGCAGACTGTTGGTTGGGCAGACTGGATGGGCCCAATGATTCTTATCTGCAGTCACTTTCTATGTTTCTATGTCAATCCCAATTATCATAAATGACTCCAATGAAGGAAGTATACTGGGAGCCAGTAGCGTACCTAGCGGGGGGCGAGGGGGGCGGTCCGCACCGGGTGCCGCTCATCAGGGGGGTGCCAACTTGCCGGCACCCGACACCCCTCCAGAGACGGACAGTAATGTCCGCCGCTGGAGGAAAAGGCTCGAAAGGGCGCGGTATCGGAGGTCTTTAACAGACCTCCGGCTCCCTTGAGTGATTTTAAGCCGGTTTCCTTGAACCGGCTTAAAATCACTCAAGGGAGCCGGAGGTCTGTTAAAGACCTCCGATACCGCTCCCTCGCGATCCGCGCGGCAACTGCTGCTGAAGCAACACTGAAGCCGCGCCCACCGCCGTCCGTGCCCTCTGAACCGGAAGAAGACAGAAGAAGAGGAGCGAAGAGGAAGAAAAGGAGCTGACTGCTGCAAGAAGAAAAGAGGAAAGGTAGGAAATCATTCAGTGACAGTGAGAGTGGATTGGTATGTGTGGATTGGTAAATGTGGATTGGTATGCGTGGACTGGTATGTGTGGAATCTGTGGACTGGTATGTGTGGAATCTGTGGACTGGTATGTGTGGAATCTGTGGACTGGTATGTGTGGAATCTGTGGACTGGTATGTGTGGATTGGTATGTGTGGATTGGTAAATGTGGATTGGTATGTGTGGAATCTGTGGACTGGTATGTGTGGATTGGTAAGTGTGGATTGGTATGTGTGGAATCTGTGGATTGGTATGTGTGGAATCTGTGGATTGGTAAATGTGGATTGGTAAATGTGGATTGGTATGTGTGGAATCTGTGGATTGGTATGTGTGGAATCTGGACTGGTATGTGTGGATTGGTATGTGTGGAATCTGTGGATTGGTATGTGTGGATTGGTAAATGTGGATTGGTATGTGTGGAATCTGTGGATTGGTATGTGTGGAATCTGGACTGGTTTGTGTGGATTGGTATGTGTGGAATCTGTGGATTGGTATGTGTGGATTGGTAAATGTGGATTGGTATGTGTGGAATCTGTGGATTGGTATGTGTGGAATCTGGACTGGTTTGTGTGGATTGGTATGTGTGGAATCTGTGGATTGGTATGTGTGGAATCTGTGGATTGGTATGTGTGGAATCTGGACTGGTTTGTGTGGATTGGTATGTGTGGAATCTGGATTGGTATGTGTGGATTGGTAAATGTGGATTGGTATGTGTGGAATCTGTGGATTGGTAAGTGTGGATTGGTAAATGTGTGAGAGTGATGGGTGTTATGCTGTACCATTTCCAATGTATTTTTCATTATATAATTATGCTCTAAAGTACATCATAACTCCCATCACTCTATACTGTTCCATACAGTGGCAGAGCTGGGAGGCAGGGGCCTTGCACCCCCACCGCAGGACTCCTGAAAGGTAAGTGAACTTCAAAGGGGGGGAGAGGGTAGATAGTTAGGAGGGGTAGATAGGGAGAAGGGAGTGAGACGGGGGGATAGGGGGTAGATAGGGAGAAGGGAGTGAGAAGGGGAAGATAGGGATAAAGGAGGGTAGCAAGAATATTGAAAGAAAGAGTCAGAATGAGAGAGCGAAAATGAATGGATTAATGTGTGGATGAATTGTGTGAATGAGTGAGAGAATTAATGAATTTGTGAGAATGCATCAATGAATATGTGTAAATAATTTGTGTGAAAGAATAAATTATTGTGTGAATGAAAGTGAATTAGTGAGTGACTGTAAAAGTGTTTGTGTTAATCATAGGTGTATAGTTGATTTGTCAAAAAGGCAAAGATGGTATAACCAGGGTGTTTATGGGACAAAAATGGCACAGGCAGGGTGTTTATGGGACAAAGATGGCACAGGTAGCGTGTTTATGGGACAAAGATGGCGTACACTCGGCTGTTTGGGAACAATGCTGACTCATGCTGGGCTGTTTGGGGGCAAAGATGGCACGTCCTATGTGTGTGTAATTTGGGTGCTGGTCAGGTTCTATGTGGGCAATGTGGACACTGTTTTTTTGGAGGGTTATTAAAGAAAGCACTATTATATGTTCAGTAAATGTTATTTAAATGTATTTATTTTACTTATAAGTTATTAATTTATTTTTTCAGATTTTACAAATTGGTTACAAATTGGTGCAATAAATATTCTTGCCAACATAATTTTGTAGATGTCTTTACATTTGGGGGGGGGGTGCCACTTACAGGATCCGCCCCGGGTGCCAAATACTCTAGGTACGCCCCTGCTGGGAGCCAATATTTGTTTTAGGTTATCAGATTTTTTATAAATTAATTGCGGATGTGGTGGTGTCCCTTGGTAGGATCCAATAAATACAGACCCAAATGAGCCACTTCCGATGATAATGCCTGTATTTTAGTTATTTAGGTACACCTCAACATACGGTGCATATAGACGGGGCATATATTCTATGATTTAAACAATAATAAGCTTAAAGCTTAAAGCAAAGAAAATATTCCTCAAGCAAGAAGGAATCAAAAAGTATCATTAAACAGGGAATTATAAGAGAATTGTTATAAAATGATATTTATTTCCAGGAATAGTCACACTAAATTGTGCTTTCAGGCTTCCCATGTTGATTGACCAAGTATTATGTATGTGTATATATATATATATATATATATGTTTTTTTCAGTTATATGATTTAATGGTGGAAATTATTAATGCCCCCCCCCCAGTTTTGACTGTGGTATCTTATGTGCCCCCCCATTATATTGTTTCTAGAGTTGCCACTGGTCATATTGCAGTCCTGGGAGGCTGGTCATGGGGCTGCATACTTACCTGACATCACATTGCTCCGCCTAGAGGATTGGTCGAGCGCGATGTAACAGGCTCAGTTGGGCTGGTCTGAGTTTCCTCCCTGCAATGCTGTAACTCACAGCACTGTAGGGAGGAAACTCAGACTTCAGATCAGGCCAACTGAGCCTGCCACATATGCGATCGCGCTGCGATCACATCCACGATTGCGGTGCTCATTTGCGCTCAGTTGGGCCAGCCAAAGTGTAGACTTGGTCTGCATAAACAAACAAAAGTGAGTTAGCAGAGAATTGAACAGTGAGACTGTCGGGACATGATCTATACACCAAAACAGCCTCATTAAGTTAAAGTTGTTTTGGTGCTTAGAGTACCCTTTTAAGTAAACAAGACTTAGTTTCTAAGTGAAAGTTTGTTTTTTTACAAAGTTTCTACCTCTTTCTAAGTACCAACTAAATCTTGAATCTTGACGTTATGATTCATTTATTATATACTTATGTAATGCTACTTGATTACAGTGACAAAAGCATGATGAAATATACGGTAACTAATAGACAACAAGAAATTGTTTATTAAATTTGTCAGAGTTTGGTCTTAAATGCCTGGGCCTTTTTTTTGTCCCAGTCCGGGCCTGAGTAGAAGAGCCTACTTTCTCCACATTGTCTTATGGGTATCATGATAGGCAGCCTGGTTCTACCTTTATTGTATGCGGCTGCCTAATGCCGATCCTGAGATGCCTGTCCCCCGCTGGGCACTAGCACTCCCACTCTCATCACACCTTCCCTTCCCATAACAATGAGTAGTTCAATATGTATTCTTTATGAATTCAAAATTAAATAAATTAAAGCAGTCAATCAGTGGCAGGAAAGGGCTCCCATTGAAACGGATCACTTTCTGTTCATGTTCACAGGGGCTTTTGTAAGACCCTCTCTTGTAAAGTTTGCCAGTCCAACTCTAAAGCTGACTGGTGGTAAATATATCACATAACAGGTAATGTTTCTGGCAGAACACTTCTGCTGCACAGAAATCACTGGCGGTGGAGAATGGAGCATCACATTGGAGAGGGGCATCATATCCATTTGAATGCACTTCAAAGCTATCATAAGCATTAAAGTGCTTATGATGGCTAGAGTGTGCTTTTAATAAAATATAGAGCTTTTTAAATCTGTAAATAGTGTTTATATGTGCTTTGTAAAATGTAGGATTTCAGAAAAGTGAAAGACCTGCTTCATCTCTATGACAGCACAGACAGACAGCATATAGATTAACACTAGTACATAGCTACCTGTTAGTCTATGAGAAAGCACGCAGAGTGCACACAATTCTCTGCAGAATTACAGCATGTGTATAGTAAATTTGTGAAAAAATAGAGGAGGACAGTGGACACATGCACACGCTGCCCATCCGGCACACCATATTTGTAGTGCAATACTCTGCTTGTGTTTATAGTATCTCTTGATGGTCATGCATTAAATCTTTTCTGCCGCATGAAATGAGCTGAAGAACATCTTCTCTGAAGAATATCTTCTACTCAGAAGTAATGGTAAAAAAGCACCATTCAGAACTGATATAGCAAGTGCTTGAAATTACCTTTCCAGGAAAAATGAATGGATGCCTCATGCATACCAGAAAGAGTACCCATGCACCACGGCGATTTATCACAACTATTTTTAAAATGAATTAATATATTAATGTTACCTACCACATAATCCCCATAACCAGACTGCCTGGTCACATACAGAATATTCAAAACAATTTTATGTGATACCATTTGTAATTCCAAAAGCTGTCACCTTTAGCAGGATACCTACCAAAAAAGGATATGATTTCACAAGATTTTTATATGTAATCATACAATTTCTGAGGATTCCTGTGTAAAGTGTCCCAGCTCTGATTTTGTGGTATTTCTCGGTTTCTTTATAAGTTGTCATTGTCATAGGGCTTGTGTTGATTAACCATTGTTTTTCCACTTCTGTGGCATTCCACTGAAGGGTCACCACTTGGAATATATCGCTTGTAGAAACCTAAGAGCAAATATAATTTAGAGGCATTTTACACATATACACAACATAATAGGAGAAGGGGTTCAGTGGGGCCACATAATGATACGTGACCTCACAGTTGTACAAGCTGCACTGACGACAGGTTGAGGCTTACCTAGGGTAAGCGAGAAGGCATGTTTTTGTGCCAGGGTATGTTTGTGTGTGTGTATCTAGGTATGTTAGTTGGTGTGTTAGTGCAAGTGTCTAAGTCTGTGTGTGTCAGGATTCAGCTCCAGCCCTGCAAACTGCCAGGCGTGGGCGCCCCTTTAGGAGGTCTGCCTGGAGTTGAACTCTTCTCCACAGCTTGCTGTCTTGTTTATTTGTGTCTGTATTTTATGTACCTTTGCCCTCTTTCCCTTATACATCTGAGGATCTCAGCTCCTCACTCCATCCCCTGTGTTCCTTGCCTTATTGCTTGTCCTTTGTGGTGTCCTGTACCATGTATGCCTTGTCTGGCTATGTATATAATCCATGTTTTGTGTATTTTTGTTCAGCTGTGTTTGGTTATGCTATTACCACACATGACCTAACCAACTAGCTTTATTACCCGGCCTCCCTCACCTGAAGCCTATGCCATTCACACCTGACCTAATGAACAGGCTTTATATCCCTGCCTCCCAGTAACAGAGTTGGATGAGGGAGTTTTGGAGGATAGACACTGCAAGGGAGTACTCAGTTGGGGTTCATGGCGTCCCGTCACATTGGTAGCATGTGATGGGACGCTTCCTTTCTACCGGGATTGACAGGACAGCAGACTTTGTTTGCCTTGACAGGGACATGGATGTGGGTAGTCTGCTCCTTCTACACCACTGCTCTGCCTACAGAACAATACCGGGAACTGAGGCAACAGATCTGGTCATTATGGGACGTGGCCCTCCTGGAGGCTTTCTTCCAAGCTGCGGACAAAGGATTAAAGACCAGCGGATGTCATTCCTGGGTCAGCAACCCCAGGAACAATGGGTATCCGAATATGACAAGCTGGTCCAACAGGAGGTAAAGCTGGAAAATCGGTATCGGGCTCTGCAGTAGCCTGCAGAGCAAGCATTTTGAGAGACTGTGACAGAAAACCCTCCCGAGGGCTATGACTTTGGCATCCTGGGATTATTATGGGACAGTCTCCAGGAGGATCCGGACTTCGGCAGTACAGCGGAGTGGCGGATTGAGGTGTTGTGGAAATCAAACGTTGTGATGACCATCAGATTTCTTTGAATGTATAAAAGTTTATTCTGGATACAAGCAGCTGCAGGGAGATCTGCACAAAAGCAGGCAGGTCTGACAGCTGTACATTTTCACACACTATATTTACATTGGTAACAAAAGAAAATTAGTAAACTCCTACTAAAGGCTGGCACAATTGTAATAACTCTGGTTTTACCATAAAAGGCAAAGGCCTTTCAGTTATCTATCCTTTATCTTGAAGTTGACACTGAGTCTACACTTATGGTCCAGTTGCTCACCAACTAATTCAGTTGTGTAAGTTGACCTATGCCCTCTACCATATACATCCTGTTCCTCTACAGAACAATACTACCTCCCAGTGCATCAGACTCTTATCACCAAAATGCTGAAAACAGTTAACCTCTTCTTACCCGCACTCCCCACGTCCTAAGATTTCACAGAGGACATCCAGGATTTCAGAGAATTGGACCCCCCAGATACACTGGGACTGAATTAAATGAGTGGGAACTGGAGAAGGCATATAAAAAATTGTTCCACTATGCTCATAAGTATGACCCAGAGACTGCGTATATGGAAAACCCAGCAAGAGCTGGCAACTGGGCAGAGCACCTCTGGTCTCTGCCCACTCCTATCTTTGGCCCCAGAAACTGACTGCAACGGCCTCACACAAATGGGCCCTACCGCCCCAGCTGATGCTCTGGCATTAGGGCAGAGTGCTGCTGGTGTCTGTCTGGGAGATGGCGCAGCCGGCTCATCTCCCCAGAGACAGCAGGAACTCTTGGCAGGGGATGCAGGTGGCAGCACTCTCCAGCGGCTGAGTGAGTGGCAGGGAGATGACGTAACCGGTCCATCTCCCCAGCGGCAGCAGGAGCACCAGGGAGGGGATGCAGGCAGCTCATCTCCCCAAAGGAAGTGTGAGTATCCAGGGAGGGGATGCAGGCGGCATCACTCCGCAGTGGCAGAGAGCAAAGATGGGGGAGAGTTTTGGAGTTTGGTGTCCAACTAACTCAGGTCCAGACCAGTGTAAAATCTGGTACATAGTTAGTCTACCTTTTGGAGGGGGGGGTCACAGAAGCCTCCATGCCCTGGGCTCCTGGAGGGGCCTAGGGGCCAGCCTCCACCCTACAGATTATGGGCACTGGCTTTGGAAAAGGTTTTGTTTTGGCTTAAGTGGGTTCAAAGGGTCCATTATGAATACTTCTTCCCCCTGGTACAGAGTGCCACGTTCTCCCAATTACCAGACTCTAAAGACTGTGGAGGTACCTGCATTTTGGAAGGAGGTTTTATGTGTGGTGTTACTCTCCATTAAGTGAGGAATTACAGGACAGAGACCTCCATGGCCAGTATTTGCACCAGGATTTAAAATCAGCTAGAAATCAGGGAACTGCCCATGTTTACCATCCTCCCCACAAACTACAATAGCGACCCACTACGTCTGGTTTACTGTGTCTGTTGTATGTTAATTACCCCCCCTTGTATTGTTTAAATACTGGAGTGTTTTCAATAAAACTGAGTCCTGTTTTCACCCCAACATTGGTGCTGTCTGAAACTTGGGGTGGGCGGTTGTTATAACTTAATGTCCTTTTAAGGACAGTACATGGACGCGGAGTGCGCTAAGCTACAACTAGCTAGTGCCAACGCGGTTCCGGTACAGCGGCATACTCCCTTCTCTCCACAACTCTGGTTCTGTCTGGCACCGAAGGGGTTAACCGCTGGTGTCCCGGCAGGAGGAAGCATAGTTTGGCAGGAGTACCCAGTCGGGGTACAGGGTGTCCTGTCACATGTAGCATTGTTGTATTTTTGTACTACATTTTCAGTCGCTATCAGATTTTTTTCACCTGCAAATTGAATTTGTGTGCATGTCACTTTAATTGTAACACACCATTTTTGGGTTAATTGACCCTGAGAGGAGTGAATCTAAATTATCTTGTTCAGTCATGTATGCTTATGGATCACCTTGAAGATGGCGTATGAATGCCAAAACCGGTTGGTATTATCATTGCCATTAAAATTACATCCCTGGTTTATCTACAAGTTCTGTGTTTATGACCATTCTATAGTGAGCACATTCCAGTGAATTGTTAATTCAGATAGGACCGACTCTTCAATCTATACACTGTATCCAACAGACACATGGAACTCCTCTACACTTTGCTCTCATGCTGGTGAGGGCTATTTTGTGGCTTATTTTACATTTATCAACAAACTGCAGTTGCCACACTCAAAACTATTCTTCTAAAACTTAAGTCATTTGTCATGTTCCACCTGGAAGTTCTACCGTGTTGCAGACCTTTATACACATACACCTGTTCTAAAAGGCCCCATAGTTTTGCGGGTTATAAAAAAAAAAATATCCAAAACTTTGAACATCCCATGGAGCACCATTAAATCCATTATTAAGAAATGGAAACACTATTGCACCACAACAAACTTGCCTAAAGAGGTCCTCCCACCAAAACTCATGGACCAGGCAATGACAGCATTAATCATAGAGACAATAAAGAGACCAAAGATAATGCTGAAGGAGCTGCAAAGCTCCACAGCGCAAATAGAGGTTGGGTTATAACAATAAGATTCAGATCCCCTGCAGTGCTGCAGGGGATGCGGATTCTCGTCTCTGACAGCCGGCGGACGTCTGTGGGATGCATGCAGGCATCCTCTGCTGCTGCTGGGGCTTCTATGATGGAAGCACTGGTATCACATGACCTTCTGGTGCTCATCGTGCAAGCGTTCACTGGCTGCCCCTGCTAGACACCAAGGAGTATGGAGTAAGTCTGGGGGGGGGTGGCATATAGGGATATAAGGCATATTTGGGGGGGCAGAGTGGCATATAGTGGCATATAGGGTGGTATAAGGCATATCTGAGGGGGCAGATGGGCACATCTGGGGGTATAAGGCATGTCAGATGGCACAGTGGCATATCAGGGGGGTATAAGGCTTATAGGGGATATAAGGCATATCTAGGGGGGGGGATATCTGGGGTATAAGGCATATAGGGGGGTATAAGGCAATCTTAACCACCACAAAATCCCCATAACCAGACTGCTTGGTAACATACAGAATATTCAAAACCATTGATGTGATACCATTTGGAATGTCAAAAGCTGTCACCTTCAGCAGGATATCTACAACAAGAATATGATTTCACAAGACTTTTATATGTAATCATACAATTTCTGAGGATTCCTGTCTAAAGTGTCCCAGCTCTGATTCTGTGGTATTACTTGGTTTCTTTATAAGTTGTCATTGTCATAGGGCTTGTGTTGATTAACCATTGTTTTTCCACTTCTGTGGCATTCCACTGAAGGGTCACCTCTTGGAATATATCGCTTGTAGAAACCTAAGAACAAAGGACAAATAATTGCATGTAATTTAAAGGCATTTTACACATATACACAACATAATAGAAGGAGGAGCGGTTCAGTGGGGCCACATAATGATGTGTGATGTCACAGTTGTATAAGCTGCACTGAAGGTTGAGGCTTACCTAGGGTAAGCGAGAAGGCGTGTTTTTGTGCCTGGGTTTGTGTGTGTATGTGTGTCTGTGTTGGTGTCTTATATTAGTTGGTGTGTTTTAACACTTTTGTGGTGCTCAAGTTTACAAAAGCCAATGAAAAAAACTGCTGAATAGATTCTACTATTTGTCCTGAGTTTAGAAATTTCCAATTTTTATGATTTTTAGGGCAATAAGTACGACTAGCATTTTGCTATTTCAAAACCATTTTGTATTTCCAAATCTGGTCATTCTGCCCTCATGTGCTATTTGTACATTTTGTGGGAACTATATGGTTGCCCTGATTGTGACATCACTTCATAACTATTTTTAAATAATCACCAAAAACGAACAAACTACCAATAATGGTAGAGGTACATGCACTGTACATATATAAACACCAAAACCAATTGCAAGGAGAGCACATAAGGAAAAAATGTATATACAAAGTAAATCTTTATTAAACAATATGATTTAAATACATATAAAAAAATATATATAATATAAAAGCATCTCGGCACCAAGACACATATAGGAAGGTACGTATGAACAGAGGCACAAGACTACAGGAACTAGGATGGAAATACGTATGTATATGAAGGCACAAATAAGAAACACAAGGATGACCACAGCGATAAAGTGAAAAGGAACAAATGAAATAACATACAGAAATGGTACATCGGTGCTCAAAACTTACTAACCAAACCTAGAAGAAAGGCTGAAAACAGCAAAAAGCCTGGTAATGAATGGTGCCAAGTCCAAATGTACCAACCCCAACGTACGTTTCGCTGCAATGAGCTTCGCCAGCGGGCCTTTTATATTATATATATTGTTTTATATGTATTTAAATCATATTGTTTAATAAAGATTTACTTTGTATATACCTTTTTTCCTTACGTGCTCTCCTTGCAATAGGTTTTGGTGTTTAATTATTTTTAAATGTCACCATTTGTTTAAAACTATTTTTATTTATTTTCCTAATATTAAAAAAAGGTAAAACACTCTCTGTTTATTCCGTTCCCACCTCATACTCTACAAGTCTCTCCTGAGTAGATATACTACTTTCCCATATTCTATGGAAGAGTGGAAAATATATCTCGTACTACATTATAAGGCAATGAGGATACTGCCTCAGCTCTGTATTTTACTGTTCTACTACCAGTGACAATTTCTACTTGTGCTGTTATGTGTCTCCATGACTACAAAAATATCAAGCATATGCTGCCTATTTTATTGTTTTTATTGTAGTAAAGGTCTAGTTATAAGCGTAACCTTACTACCTCTATTTTAAAAGATGTTAAAATAGTTAACACCAAGAGCACTGGTTAAAGCAGGCATTTTAGTGTATACAATGTACAACAACGTATCACGTCTCCCCCTCCCAAAATTACACTCCATGGGTTCATCATTTTGATGCGTCCTGTTTCTTGAAAGCAATAGCACTGTATGTGTCCCGCAGTATGTGAAAACCTAGGCAACCATTTGTCCACATAGTCCTCCTCTTTACCTTTAAAACCCCAAAGCAAAACGTTTTTCTGTACCTCTAGGGCTTTGGGTTTAGGTTTGTGTAAGGCTCCTTACTGTACAGTCTATTAGCATTTCTGAGCAGTTCTCAACAGGTCATACATCTGGGATCTGTTAGTTTTTTTATGTGTCATAATCCCATGCATATATCTTAGCATGGATTGCCAGTGTGACTCGAAGGCGTTCTAGTATCTCTGCTTTCAGTCTGTTATAATCCTTTGCTTGATCCCGGGGCAAGTCATCATAAGCTTTTTATGATTCGCCACTCAGACAAGGGGCCAACAACCCAGCCCACTGCTCTGGTGGCCAGTCCTCTCTGGTAGAAATCCTTTCAAAAGTTGTGAAGTAGGCCTCAATGCCATCTGCCTCTGTCAATTTGTGGAAAATGTAATTTATCTTTATGTACCACCTAACCCTTTACCAAATCCTCCATCCTGCTAGTTTTGATTTAATACATCTGGTAATTTGCAGACAACACCAAATGCAAAAGTCTGTGCACTGTCACTCTCAGCCACAGTACAACAAAAATGATTCTCTAAAATGAAAAGTATAACTTCCACGATAAAAGCTATTTGAGGTTAGGATAAATCTGGTGTGGTTTTTAAGAAATATTTTACTGACTCACAACCCTTACGATTTATTATAGTATATATTTAATGGCAAAATAAACCAATAGAGATGTGTTTGGCTGCAATTTTAAAAGGACCATTCAGCTATCTGATGCATTGATGTGTATTTACAGGCTAGTGTATCTATTTAAATACAGGAAACTTTCACCTGGAGCAGGTAACTGATTGAAGCCCCAACTAACCCTTCAAAAATATTTCCTCTGCAATCTTGAGTAGCGATTGCAAAAAAGGTACCCCAAAGTTCTACTACATATGTGGCACACACACAGGGATTGTACTAGTTTGATATAGTTTATCTCACCTCTTGAAAATGCAATTTGTTGAACAGCCGAACACTTCTCATGTTCTCATGCCCAATTTTGGCTTCAAACATGGAGATGCCTAACTTCGTAATACCTGCAACAGAGTGATTATGCAATTAAGCAAGATACCAAGTGCAGCTATAACATCATGGAGCAACCCAGGGTGGACTCACCATAAATTAACATTAGTCGTACAGACTCTTCACCAAGTCCCCTACCACGGAAGACAGGCTCTGAAATTAAAGAAACAAGAGACTAGGAGTTAATGTTTCTGTTGAGGTTTTGTGCTTGGTACAGTTACTCTCCCTCAATTTGAATGAGAACGATTTAACCCCTTAGCGACCTTTGACAGTTCAGGGCCGTCACGGAAAAAGGTCACTTTTGCCACTCGCACAATGGCGACGCCCATTAAAAAAAACAATAACGTTGACAAGAATCTTCAGGAGAGTCTCTCCAGACCATCCTGAGAATCTGGCTCTACTTGCAGGTTGAATACAGGTACTGCATTCAACCATACAAGTCAATGGAGCCCAGCTTTCTAATCACTAGAAATCACGAGAAAAAAGCCCACTTCCCAAATGTGGCATTTTAAATCCCGACAAACCTGGCTGGTGGTAGAATATCGTGCATGAAAAGGGTTAAAATACCAGCATTTGAAATACCTTGGGGTGTCTAGTTTTCAAAAATATATGGTTTGATGGGGTAAATTGAAGTAGCTTTTCAAAGATTTTCGAAAGAGGAGACAGAGGCACAATGACCAAATGCTAAAAGTGTGTGTTGAAAACCTGAATTACGCATTTCCCAAAAGTAGCCTTTTACCAGCCAAACAATCTGACAAACCTATGCATATGGGGTATCACCATAGAAACATAGAAACATAGAAAGTGACGGCAGATAAGAGCCAGAAGGCCCATCCAGTCTGCCCAACCTCTGAGTACTCTCCTTTAGTACTTGCCCTTATCCTATATCTAGCTTGGCATTATGCCTATCCCATGCTTGCTTAAATGACTTTACTGTATTAACATCTACCACTTCCACTGGGAGGCTATTCCATGCGTCCACTACCCTTTCCGTAAAGTAATATTTTCTGATGTTACCATTAAACCTTTGCCCCTCTAGTTTATGCTTGTGTCCTCTTGTTGCGGTTTTATTTCTTCTTTTAAATAAACTTTCTTCCTTTACTTTGTTGATTCCCTTTAAGTATTTAAATGTTTCTATCATATCCCCCCTGTCCCGTCTTTTTTCCAGGCTATATAGGTTAAGATCCTTTAACCTGTCCTGGTAAGGTTTATTTTGTAATCCATAAACCATTTTAGTAGCCCTTCTCTGCACTTTCTCCAACATTTCTATATCCTTCTGGAGATACGGTCTCCAGTACTGTACACAATACTCCAAGTGAGGTCTCACCAGTGATCTGTACAGCGGCATGAGCACTTCCCTCTTCCTACTGCTAATACCTCTCCCTATACAACCAAGCATTCTGCTAGCATTACCTGCTGCTCTACTGCATTGTCTACCTACCTTTAAATCCTCAGAAATAATTACCCCTAAATCCCTTTCCTCACACGTTGAGGTTAGGACAGTACCAAATAGTCTATACTCTGCCCTTGGGTTTTTATGCCCCAGGTGCATTACTTTGCATTTATCCACGTTAAATGCCAATTGCCACAGCTCTGACCATTTTTCCAGCTTACCTAGATCGTTTGCCATTTGGCTTCTTCCTCCAGGAACATCAACCCTGTTGCAAATTTTTGTGTCGTCAGCAAATAAACATACCTTTCCATCAACACCATCTGCAATATCACTAATGAAAATATTAAAGAGAATGGGTCCAAGTACAGATCCCTGAGGTATCCCACTGGTAACAAGACCTTGTTCTGAATATACGCCATTGACTACAACCCTCTGTTTTCTGTCACTCAGCCACTCCTTAATCCATTCAACAACATTGGGATCTAAACCCAGAGATTGCAGTTTATTTATAAGTCTTCTATGTGGAACAATGTCAAAGGCCTTACTGAAATCCAGATACGCAATGTCTACTGCACCACCTTGATCAATTACTTTAGTCACCCAATCAAAAAAATCAATAAGATTTGTTTGGCAAGATCTTCCTGAGGAAAACCCATGTTGTTTTTGATCTTGAAAGCCATGTGACTTCAGATGTTCAACAATCCTTTCCTTTAACATTGTTTCCATTAATTTTCCCACTACAGATGTAAGACTAACTGGCCTGTAGTTGCCCGACTCCTCCCTACTGCCTTTTTTGTGTATAGGCACAACATTCGCTACTTTCCAATCCCCAGGGACAACTCCCGTTACCAATGATTCGTTAAATATATCAGTTAACGGTTTTGCTAGTACACCCCCAAGCTCTTTTAATAACTTGGGGTGTATCCCATCAGGCCCCATCGACTTATTTGTCTTTACCTTAGACAACTGAAGTAAAACCTCCGCCTCGATAAACTCACATATTTCAAATGATTCAGTCTTTTTTCCCAACTGAGGTCCCATTCCATCATTCTCATCTGTAAAAACTGAACAGAAATATTCATTGAGGCAGTCAGCTAAACCTTTATCCTCTTCTACATATATGCCTTTTGTTTTTAGTCTAACTAATCCTTGTTTAACTTTCCTTTTCTCATTTATATATCTAAAAAATGTTTTATCTCCATTTTTTACTGATAGGGCAATTCGCTCTTCTGCCTGTGATTTGGCAGTTTTTATAACTTTCTTTGCCTCTTTCTGCCTAATTTTATAGATCTGTCTATCTTCCTCACTTTGGGTATTTTTGTATCTACTAAAGGCTAACTTCTTGTCTTTCACGATTTTGGCCACTTCTGCAGAGTACCACAGCGGTTTCCTTAATTTTTTACTCTTACTGACCAACCTAATACAATTTTCTGTTATCTTCGATAAAACAGCTTTTACAAAATCCCATTTCTCCTGAACACCATTTAAATTGTGCCAGTCTGATAATGACTCCTCTATACATTTTCTCATTTTAGAAAAGTCAGCTTTTCTAAAATCTAAAACTTTTGTTTTTGTGTGGTGTGACTCAGTCACTGTTCGTATATTAAACCACACAGACTGATGATCACTAGATCCCAAACTTTCACCTACAGAAATATCTGTTAACAAATCTCCATTTGTGAACACTAAATCCAATGTGGCCTCCTTACGAGTTGGTTCCTCAACCACCTGTTTTAAAGATAATCCCAATAAGGAGTTTAGAATATCCGCACTCCTGGTACAACCAGCTCTTTCGTTTTCCAGTTCACATCAGGGAGATTAAAGTCACCCATGATTATAACATCCCCCTTCACTGTCATTTTAGCTATTTCCTCCACTAGTAGATTATCGAGTTCTTCTACTTGTCCTGGGGGTCTATAAATCACACCTATGCGAGTTACTTTACTTTTGCCAAATTGTACTGTAACCCAAACCGACTAAGTTCTCTTCACCAACTTGTATTAAGTTAGATTTTATGTTATTTTTCACATATAGGGCCACCCCTCCCCCTTTCCTGCCCTTTCTATCTTTTCTATATAAAGAGTACCCCGGTATTGATATGTCCCAGTTATTTTTCTCATTATACCATGTCTCAGTAACAGCCACTATATCAACATTCTCAGTTGCCACAACTGTTACAAGTTCATGGATCTTATTCCCTAAACTGCGAGCATTTGTAGACATGACCTTTAGCTTGTCATTTAACACCGATGCTGCAATCACTTTCTGTCCTTGCTTTGGGGGGCAAAACATATGCTTCTCCCTATTATCTTTATAGACCAAGCCCCCAGATCCACCCACCTGGTTACTAAGTAAATCGCCTTCCCTTTCTATACTGTCTAACCCGGCATTTATTCCCTCCCCCCCCATTCCTAGTTTAAAATCTCCTCCAACCGTCTAACCATTCTCTCCCCAAGCACATTGGACCCTCTTGCATTTAGGTGCAATCCATCACGACTATAGAGATTGTACCCCAAAGCAAAATCAGCCCAGTGCTCTAAGAACCCAAAGCCCTCCTTCTTACACCAAGACTTCAGCCATGCATTTAGCTGCCTAATCTCCCGCTGCCTTTCTGGTGTAGCGCATGGCACAGGTAGTATCTCTGAGAATACTACCTTGGAGGTCCTTTTCTTAATCTTACTACCCAAGTCCCTAAAATTATCTTTTAGGACACTCCATCTTCCTCTTACTATGTCATTGGTGCCAATGTGCACCAAGACAGCTGGATCCTCACCAGCCCCTCCCAATAATCTATCCACTCTGTCCGCAACATGCCGAACCCCGGCACCCGGGAGACAGCAAACCATTCGGTTGCTGCGATCAGAGCTACAGATTACCCTGTCTGTTTTCCTGATTATTGAATCCCCTACCACCACAACCTGCCTGGGCTTTCCTTCCTTTCGGATCCCCTGCACATTGGATGAGCTGCTCTCCCGGCTGTTAGGGAGAACAGCTTTTTCCGCAAAGCCTACCTCTGAGTCTGCCTCCCCAACATGCTCACTTAAAAGGGCAAATTTGTTGGGAGGGAGAGACTCTGGGCTGGCTTGCCTCTTCCTCTTCCCTTCCCCACTGCAACCACGTCTTACTGTCACCCAGCTATGTGCCTGACTCCCTTCTGACTGATCTCCTCCCTCATTGCTAGGGGCCCCATCTAAACTTTGCTCAGTGAGCAACAGACTCCTCTCAAGGTTGTCAATCTCTCTCAGTGTTTCAATGTGCCTCTTCAGAGCACCAACCTCAGCTTCCAGAGAGACCAATTGATCACACTTACCACAGCGATATGGACCCAGGAACTGCTGTTCCAAGCATGCATACATATGGCATGATGTGCACTGAGTGAAATCTCCAAGCTTGCTCATTCTTTATAAAGGGACGCGAGTATAGAATTTAAAACAATTGCTTTATGTCACTTACCCTCCTTGCTCTTGCACTCTTGTGTTGCACTAACTGCTGTGGTGCACAAACTGGTCACTTACAGAAAGCAAGTCACTTAGAAAATGCAAGCCCCTTACAGTGAGCAAGCTCTGTGAGTTTAACCACTTCCTTATATACAGAGCAACACAGTTAATTGATTATAAACCCCACCCTTAACTAATTACACTATAGAAAATGGGAGAGAAAAAAAAAACAAACAGTTAATGCAAACCATACTCGGGAGATGTTGCTGAACACATATTGGGGTGTTGTTTGACGGTGACACATACCAAGACCTGTATATTTATAACTAAATTATAATTTGTGAGAAAAAAAATTAAGCTACTACAAAGTTTGACAAAGTGTGGTTGTATAATTAGTGCATGGAAAGGGTTACAATACCAGCATTTGAAATACCCTGGGGTGTCTAGTTTTCAAAAATATATGGTTTGATGGGGTAAATTGAGTTAACCGGCTTCAAAGATGTTCCAAAGACGAGATGGAGGGAGAATGACCAGATTTGGAAAAAAAAGGTTTGGAAATCATAAAACGCTACTTGTACTTATTGCCCTATAACTTACAAAAAACAGCAAAAAAAAAACCATAAAAACATTGGGTATTTCTAAACTCAGGACAAATAGTAGAATCTATTTAGCTAGTTGTTTACTTCCTTTTGTAGGTGAGTAAAATATTTTTCAAATAAAAGTCATAAAAGGTGGTTTTTTTTCAAAATTTCACCATGTTTTATTTTTTTTTTATAGTAAATAAGACGATATGATCGAAATAAAGCCCATCTTGTCCTGAAAAACTCAATATATAACGTGTGTGGGTACCCTTAATGGGTGAGGAGAAAATTACAGCTGAACACAAGCACCGCAAAAGTGTTAAAACAGCCTCGGTCCCACAGGGTACAAAAAGAAAAAATAAACCCGGTCCTTAAGGGGTTAAATAACAATTCACTTAGATCCTCCTCTGTTATCCTGAACAAAACACAAAAACCCTTGCATGACCAGTGCTGGTGCCTGATGTCAGTAGACAATCAACAGGAAAGTAAACTGTTGCTGAAGAACTGGTGCAGTACAGTTTGTTTCACAATTCCCTGAAAGAACATGATCAAGATTGCCTTTTTATATTTAGAGGATTGACACCTTGGCGTATGAAGGTGTTGAATGGCATCCTGAAAACAATGGCCCTTCAAAGACCAGTAGCATAGAGTATCTACTATAAAACTGGACCTTGTGCGCACTTCTACACAGAAGCTCCAAAGGTCTCTGGAAAGTGAGCCTAATGTTAAAGTTCACATAATTACTATGACAAGGAATCATTGTGATCACTTGGTTCACCCGTACACAATATTGGCAAAACACTAGCTTTGCCTCTATATCTACTTTTCTCCCTGCTTCACATAAAGTGAATCAGTGAGACCATAGATACATATTATCTGTAAATGGTCTCAGTGTCTTTAAAAAAGTTCAATTATGACTTTGATCACAGACTGTTGCAGCCATCGGTCAGGTTTGAAGGAGTTGCTTTATTGTCCTGTGCATTCTTTTATCTTTTCGGATATTTTTTTCAGTTTTGTGGGTGAAATTGGAGTGATTTGCAATGTTAATGTTAGATAGAGAAAAAAATGAGAATCCAAAAATATTTAAAATACTTAGTTTTGTCACTGCCTGCTGCCCTACAGGCAAATATTAGGATGTGCATATACATCCTGTAATTTCTAGAATAAATCATATCATCTAATTTACTATAAGAATAAAATATGGTAGAAAATTGAAAAAAAAAATCTTTTTAATCTACAAAAGCTATTGAAAAAAAACTGCTAAACAGATTCTAATATTTTTATGCAAATTATAGGCAATAAACACAAGTAGTTTTATTGTAGTTTTTAATAAAAAGATTATTATTAAGTCTGCTTCAGCAGACTAAAAAGGCCCCCAACACATGCACATTTGGAGCTTACACGGATTTCAAAGGAAGTGTGTTCCTGTCAATGATTGGCTGCTTTGAGTCATGAGGGTGTTTTAAGACATTTTATTTTCCTCCAGGTAAAAAAAAAAAAGCATATTAAAGTGGTTTAATTAAATGTATCACTTGTGAGGCAGCTTGTCTTGTAAAAGGGACATTTATAGTTTTAAGTATTGCAGACAGAGTTATTTTGGTGAAAGCAATCCTGTCTGCATGTTAATATATCATACACCTTTTGAGAGGAAGTTAAGTTGCCAGTGGCACCAGTTAGCCGTAAATTGATTGCCAATAAACCTATTTTTTAAAACTATGGTCAGATTTCCTATAACAGTAGTGATATAATCAGCTGGTGTGGGGGCGCAGACCAGGAAAGAAAAGGGAAAAAAGGACCAGGTATACGTTAAATAAAATTTGAATCTGTTTTATATAAATATATTATAGTTTAAAATCACAAAAAACCCACAAAGCTAATAAAATATATATCTAACAACAACACATTTGCAAGCCTTAGTAAAACTGAGAAAAACCTATGTCAGGAATTAAAATTGAGAACCAATGAACCTAACATGTTTTGCCATAAGGAGGCTTCTTCAGTGGTAAAGGTAAAAAAAGAAATGTATACCCACTGTGTGATCCTCATGGTGGATACAAGGGAAATTTGTAAAATATAAAAAGATATCCAAAGTCATAGAAATGTCAGTCAGTACTATTCAATGACTTAAGAAGTGGAAATTTGTGATCTCTTGATACCAAGCTACTTTTTTAATAGTGCCTTTTGTACTTTCTTCCCAGGATGCACCAAAATTATTTTTATTTCGGCATTTTGGCGATAATGCCTTTTTCGGGTCGGTATATTGGAGCATCCCTATAAGTAATGGCTGCATTTGCACTCACTGAACTCTCCTTAGCAGAGACAAAGTTCCTATTTGTAAAGTTTAACATATCCAATTGTGATACCAGCAACAGAGATAACATCCCTGTACAAAAGGCATCCCTGTACAAAATTATTTCATTGAATTTTCCTTGTATCCACCATAAGGATAAAACAGTTGGTATACATTTCTTTTTTTTATCTTTACCTCTGAAGAAGATCCCATAGGGCGAAATGCAGCTTCATTGTTGCTCAATTTCGATTCCTCACAGAGGTTTTTCATAATTTTACTAAGGGTTGCAAATGTGTTTATTTGATCAACTTATGTTTATTTGGTGATTTTGAGGCAATACATCAACACCATTTGGGAGAAGAAAGCGATCATAGATCACTTTCTACACCCGTTTAAAATCATGAAGTACCAGGCACCTCTATTGTCATCAACAGGATGTTTTTCGTGACGTGCCTGGCATGTCAATTGTCATCAAGGGGTTAGAAGTATATTTTTCTTTGATAATTAGATGCAGTGTTATATGCAGTAATGTTATGTAGCATTCAAGAAATGTTTTTTTTATCTGCAGATCTGGAGGCAGCCATGCGATAGCTTTGGTGAAGTTCTCTGCTCAACACCACACTGAGCCAATTCATTATGGCAATACTAATGAAGTCCGCCCCTCCACATAATTCCATAATTCAAGAGTGTACGGCTAAGGTATTAGGAACGAGCCATTGTATTGTTTATTTTAAAGCAGTACGATAAGGGGATAGGCTAAATTAGGCCAAGGCAACAAACCTAGGACACACACATGCCAAACAAGCAGCTGTCTGAAAATACTACATTGCCTAAACTCTAGAAGTGTTTGAATACAGAAAATACAATATTTCTTAAAACCTATTTTTAATGTGATGCTAGTAATATAAGATGTGTCCCCTTTTAACCTTTTAAACGCTTAAGGACCAGGCTGTTTTTTACCTTTTGTACCCTTTACGGTGCTCATGTTTAGATGTAATTTTCTCCTCACTCATTTAGGGTACCCACACAAGTTATATATTGTTTATTCTTTCAGGAGAAGAAAAGCTTTCTTCAGATACTATTATCTAATTTCCCATAAAAAATAATAAAATATGATGAAACATTGAAAAAAAAAATTCTGACTTTTACCCGAAAAATCTTTTACTCGTCCAAAAAAGCTAATGAAAAAACCTGCTAAATAGATTCTACTATTTGTCCTGAGTTTAGAATTTCCCCAATGTTTTTATGTTTTTTTGCTTTTTTCTGCAAGTTATTGGGCAATAAGTACAAGTAGCTATTTCAAAACCATTTTTTCCAAAGCTGGTCATTTTGTCCATGTGCTATTTCGGGTAGGGCTGCAACAACTAATCGATAAAATCGATAATAATCGATAATGAAAATCGTTGCCAACAAATTTCATTATCGATTAGTTGAATTGATTTGTATCGATTATAAAATGAGGGTTTTTTCAGAGCAAACATACTGAAAAATACCCCTCCTACAGCTCCTACTTACCAGTCCCTCTCTGTAATCACTGTGACAACTGGCCCCGCTCCTTCCTTCTCCAGAACCACATGGCTGTGACACTCACCTAACTGTGAGTATAAAATTAATATTTGGGCTGCTGAAAGTTAGGGGAGGTGGGGGTTAATTTAGGGGCAGTTATGGTTAATGGGGTGTTTAGGGTTCATTTAGGGGCAGTTATGGTTAATAGGGTGTTTAGGGTTAATTAAGGGGCAGCTATGGTTAATTTAGGAGCAGCTGTGGTTAATGGGATGTTTGGGGTTAATTTGAGGCAGTTGTGGTTAATGGTGTGTTTAGGGTTAATTTAGGGGTTGTTGTGGTTGATGGGGTCTTTAGGGTAATTTAGGGGATGCTGTGGTTAATGGGGTGTTTAGGGTTAATTTAGAGGCAGTTATGTTAATGGGGTGTTTAGGGTTAATTTAATGATGAGGACGTTAATAACGTTAACTTAAGGTGCAGTTAGAGGTTAGAGGGGGCAGACTAAGGGGAATCTAAATCCTGGGGGTAGTGAAGATTAACCCAGTACTTATTTATAAAAGTATGGTGTCAGTGTGCTGTGAACAGGTCTGTGACTCTATGAGGGGACTATGAGATATCTGGCATATGTGGAAGGCAGCGTGGTGTGGCATATGTGGGAGGCAGCATGGAGTGGCATATGTGGGAGGCAGCATGGAGTGGCATATGTGGGAGGCAGCGTGGAGTGGCATATGTGGGAGGCAGCGTGGAGTGGCATATGTGGGAGGCAGCGTGGCATATGTGGGAGGCAGCGTGGAGTGGCATATGTGGGAGGCAGCGTGGAGTGGCATATGTGGGAGGCAGCGTGGAGTGGTATATGTGGGAGGCAGCGTGGAGTGGTATATGTGGGAGGCAGCGTGGAGTGGTATATGTGGGAGGCAGCGTGGAGTGGCATATGTGGGAGGCAGCGTGGCAAGCCTGGGCTCAAATGTGCATAAATTGGGGGGGGGCTGGTAGAGAAATAAAGACAAGAAATGCAGTTTTTTTTATTCTGCTGTTTGTATTTAACATAATTTGTTTATTAAATTATTTTAAATAAATGAAAAATTTACATTCATTTTTTTTATCCGATTAATTTTGGTCAGTCTGTGCCTATGCCCTATATTTGAACCCGGCCACTCTAATTTACCCCATCATTTTTTTTAAATTAGACACCCCTTTGGTATTTAAAATGATTTTACTTTAACTCTTTCCATGTCAAGTTTTTTTAGGGAAGATACAGCGCAAATTTTAACACTTGCTCATAATAATAAACTTTATTTATTTATTTTTTTAATTTATTTTATTCTTTTTGTATTTTTTTTTACATTTTGCTGTAACTGGATGGTTCCTCTGATGCATAATTATTTTAAAATGTTACCACTTTTTTTTTTATATATATATATATTTTACTAATCACATTGTGATTAGAAAGCTGGGCTCCATTGACTTGCATGGTTGAATGCAGTACCTGTATTAAACCTGCAAGTGGGGCCAGAGTTCTCTAGATAGTCTGGAGACCCTCTTGCGAACTTTTCCAACTTTGTTACTTTTTTTTTCAAGACGTGCTGTCATCTTGCGAGTGGCAAAATCACTCCGGAGCAGTCAAAGCGCGTCCTGGGGTGAGTGTTCAGTGTCGCTGAATGCCTCGTGATCGTGAAGTTCATGTTGATGCCCCGGGGAGAGGCTAGACATGGTCCCTGATGCCAATCTCTGTGTTGCTGAATGCCTCGACATCGAGGCATTACAGCAACACCGGTTAAGCGAAGAAAGTCATCGTAGATCACTTTCTAAGCTTGTTTAATGAAATGACCCGTCAATGGACGTTAAGGGGTTAAGGAAGAAAAGTTAAGGGTAAATAAAAAAAAAACGTATGTTAGTCTGGAATTCTTTTCATAATAGAGTAAACAGAAAAGAACAATGATTGTAAGGCTAGGTTTCCACTTGTTTTTTTTTTGCTAAAAACGCCCATAAAAACGCCAATTCAGCCACACAGCGTTTTTTTAGTGAAAAAACGCTGCAGCCAGATGTTAGCTGTTCTTCAATAGGAAATCGCACAATGCCATATCCACTTGGCGTTTTTTTGTTTGGCGTTTTTTCAGTCCTCTATGGCGTTTTTTTGCTTTTTTGGGCTCTGTGGCAGTTTTTCAAAATCGCAGCATGTTGACACTCTGGCGTTTTTTGCAGGGTAATCTTGGCATTTTTCTCCAATAGAAGTCAATGGGAGAGAAAAAAACGCCATGAAAAAGCCATGTGGGTTTTTTGCCTTGGCGTTTTTCATGGCGTTTTTTTCCCACAGTTACAATGCAGAGGATTGACCCAGTATCTGTGTGTCCTACGAGAAATAGGCTGGAAACAAAGAGTTTCATACAAAACAAAGTTCATACTGAATTTTACACCATTGGGACCAAACATGCCATTACAAACAAACATACGCGGCGCATCAACTGGATCCTGCGTGCCAAAAGCAACAGCAAACAATTTGCACCATCATTTGGGGCCAATCTTCCTAGAGGAGCAGACATTCGGAATAAAGCATGCCTTACAAACCACAGAAATGAGACAAAAGGGTCCGCCGGGGCGTTTAAGTAGAACTCTACCAAAGAAATTACATCAGGAGGGGGCAGATACTTGCCATTTATCCGAATCCCTTTTAGCTGGGTGAAACATCTAACTTGTAAAGGCTGGAAAAACTGCCTAAGGTCAAAAAAAGCAATTTCTGTTTTCTTGGCGTTTTTCCTGGCATTTTTCATCAAGGACAAAAACCCAAGTGGAAACCTAGCCTAAAAGGGACTTCATAAGCATATGGATAAGTCAGTTACCTGCTATCATGATTTCAATTTCTGCTATTTCTGCATTTTCTGGCTTGGTGAGAAACAGATTAACATCACCCACCATGCACTGTGTTTCAGAGCACCCTTCATCAAATTGTTTAGCATCCAGTATAATAAAAGTGCATTCTGTAAAATAGTGAAAATACATTATGCAAAGCAGAGAAACAGAAGCTCACATTATACATCTAAATCTAAAGTATACATCTAAAGTGTTGCAAAAGATGCTAAAAATATTGAATATGACACATAAGATTTGGTCAGTAACACAAATCTTTCACTCACTGTCAGCATCCTCTCTCCAGCTCTGCTGCATATAGTATTCTTGTTCTAATGTAAGAGGCTCCGAGGCTGTCAATTTCTGGAGCTCCTCTGACTTCATCCATTCATGATACCTACAAGAAGAGCGTTTAAAGTGTTTAAAACCGAGCAATGAACACAAAAATAGGCTATCATCTGAACTATATTACGTAGGTCTAATGCACCTCAAATAGCGGGGCTGGAGGAAAGGCAACATCATACATGCATATTACATGATTATGCAGAATACACATTTGCAAGGGGACCACACAGCAATTATATGCATTAAAGGGCATATCATTTTTAGAGTTTCCTTGAAGAAAGTACTGTAAATTAAGAAGATTTACGAAAATAAGAAAAAACTGTTTTGCTAGATGAAGAAAGGGCTAGCTGATTACTATTACATTGTGGTTCTTATTTTGCATCGGGATGCGGATCCTGCGTGACCCGTCAAAAAACTTGTGGGTGGTATTCTGTGTGGTGTGGGCGGGAACGGGCAGTCTTACACTCCCACAAGGCTGTCTAAGCGCCCAGGGGAAGCAGAAACCCAGACGAGTCATGTGAATTTATGTCACGTCACATGTCCCTTTTCCATTTCTGCTTCCCCTGGGCGGGACAAGAGAAGTTGTTTGCACAAAGTGCGAGAAACATAGAGGGAAGCACCAGCCCCTATGGAAGTCTGTGAGCAGCACCAAAAGGGGGTGTATGAACGAGTATGTGTGATTGAGGGAATGAATGAGTATCTGTGAATGAGCATGTTTGCGAGAGCGGGCAGGGTTGGACACATATTGTAGTAGTGGGCAGGTTTGGACACATAGGTTGCGGGAGCGAACGATAATGGTCAGAAATTCAGCGGGAGCGGGATTAAGAAAACCGTCCCATGCAGGGCTCTACTTCAGATTCCATAAACTGTTTTGACTTTTATAAATTAAACTGTAAAAAACTTAATTGCTATATTAACATGTTTTAATATTGCAGTTAACAATTTACATAAATATCTCTAATAAAAAGGGAGACACAAGACCACTCTATCCTATGCCTCCTATAGACACTTCTCACTTTTTTTCTGTGTTCACCTTTATTACACTTAATCCCAGTGTGCTCGATTACAATGTCTACTTTGGTTGAAACTGATTATTCGAAGTACCTGGGTACATGATGGGGTTCATATGGTATCAATAGGACCCGCTGGCCTCTCAGCACAGTGTCTTCATTCGTTCGCATGACGCTTATTTGTGGGACGCGATGGTTTCACAGTTTGTCAAATTAACCTTACCCTTGTATAACCAACATATGTGCTAGCATTCTAAAATGCTCTGCAACATATGGACAGAATATATATAGATATATATTATATAATTTCAAGAGTAACGGAAACCATATCGCAAAAAGACGAAATTGCGAAACTGATTTTGTTCACGCGATACACTTTCACCTACAACATACTTCCCTCATAGGCCACATTGCAACTCGTAATACTTCCTGCATTTCGACTCCTCCCTTTGAGGAAATACTAGCCTGAAAGCGTCATGAGAGTCGACGTGTCTAGCTTCAGAAACATGGGTCGGCGAGTCAATCACGTGATCTTGTGGACGAAACATTTGGAATGCAAACACGTACGGAAGGATCCGGGTGCTGCTACAGCTAGAGGCAACGAGAGGGCACTTGAATTCAGGTACGGCCAACAAGCATAGACTCAATATAGCTATGTACATTTCCACATCTTAAATCCAGTTTCCAGACAACATTTATAACTAATATGTATTATTAAACATTCGAGAATTTGGACAAATGCCGGAAAAAATCGCTTCTTAATACAACCATTGTCCGTAAGCAGTATACATGAACACAAACTCCTTTCGTGTAGATACGTCTTATACTTGATTAATGGAAATACGTTTTGAGATAAAGCAGCTTTATGCTAATATAAGAATAACCGTGGTAAATATATATATTTTGTATAATATAATCTTGCTGTTATTCTAGTAGCGTTCTGTGCTGTATTACGTTTTATGATTTGCATAGTGAGTTTTATCCACAAGAGATTACTGAATGCAATAAATTGCCAACTGAATAAATGTTGTTTAATTAGGGAAGTAATAACACAACTTCTGAATGGAGGGACATGTGGGAAGGGTTAAGTAGTTCCTGTAAGTTCGCTCTCAATATACTAATCAGTCTGCAGTGCTGTCTCCATCCATTTAGTTTATTTTAAGGTGTAGAACTGTCCCTTTTAAGAACATGAAACCTTTTGTAACATTCAGTAATGAAAAATGTGTTATATAAATTTCTGATGCACCTTCAGGGGCCTGCTCGCAAGTTTACAATCTTGAGTATTATTTAGTTTAACAAGCAAAACAATGAAAACTCATCCACTTAATAATTTTTTATCTCTATAAACCATTCAGTTCCAACAAAAAAAGCAGTCGGTGCTAAAATTAGCACTGTATCTTTCAAAAAATCCTGGCATGGAATAAGTGCTAGCATTTCAAATACTCATGAGGTATCTAGTTTAAAAAAAAAAAAAAAAAAAAATGATTTGATGGGGTAAATTGAATTGGCTGGGTTTAAAGATGTCACAATTAACCCCTTCGTGACAAAGGCTGATTTTACTTTTTGTACCCTTCGTGACAATGGCCGTTTTAACATTTCTGCGCTGCTCGTGTTTAGCTGTAATTTTCTTCTTTCCCGTTTACTGAACCCACACAAGTTATATATTGCTTTTTTCAGGACAAGAAGGGCTTTCTTTAGATGACATTGTTTTGATTGTATCATATTATTTACTATTAAAAAAAGTATAAAATGTTGAAAAATTTTGAAAAAAAAGACTTTTAGTTAAAAAAATCTTTTACTCATCTATAAAAGGTAATGAAAAAACCTGCTAAATAGATTCTACTATTTGTCCTGAGTTTAGAAATACCCAATGTTTTTATGTTTTTTTGCTTTTTTCTACACGTTATGGGGCAATAAGTACAGGTAGTGTTTTGCTATTTCAAAGCCATTTTTTCCAAATCCGGTAATTCTTCCCCCCACGTGCCGTTTCGGGTATCTTTGAAGCTGGCCAATGCAATATACCCCATCAAATCATATATTTTTGAAAACTAGACACCCCAGGGTATTTCAAATGCTAGTATTTTAACTCTTTCTATGCACCATATCATCTTTTTGCATTTGTTTTTTCACACACATTTTACTTTACGTATGAATAAACAGGTTCTGGTATAGGGCTGCAACTAACGATTATTTTAATAATCGATTAATCGGCCGATTATTTTTTCGATTAATCGATTAATCGGATAAAAAAAACAATATGCAAATTTTTCGTTTATTTAAAAGAATTTAATGAACTGGATGTTAAAAAACAACTTAAAATTTACATTAACATTCTTATTTTGTTATGATGTAATAAAAAACAATATTTTCAAAGTACAAGAACCCAAACACAATATTTATGAAACAAAATAACCCCAAACATTCTGAAAAGAGGTGGACTATTACTGTTCAAGAAACTTTGCCCCAGCACTTTGCACTTTGCACTTTGCACCCAGCACTTTGCACTTTGCACCCAGCACTTTGCACCCAGCCCTGGCACTTTGCACCCAGCACTTTGCCCCAGCCCTGGCACTTTGCATCCAGCACTTTGCACCCAGCATTCAGCACTTTGCACCAGCACTTTGCACTTTGCACCCAGCCCTGGCACTTTGCACCCAGCACTTTGCACCCAGCCCTGGCACTTTGCACCCAGCACTGGCACTTTGCACCCAGCACTTTGCACTGTGCCCCTGCACCCAGTCTCTAACTCTGCCCTGCACCCAGCCCTGCCCCCACATTCTGCCCTGCCCCCACACTCACACTCTGCCCTGCACCCACTCTGCCCTGCACCCACACTCACACCCTGCCCTGCATCCCCACCCCCACTCTGCCCTGCACCCAGTCTCCCACTCTGCTCTGCACCCACACTCACACCCTGCATCCCCACCCCCACTCTGCCTTGCACCCAGTCTCCTGCCCTGCACCCCCCACCCCCACTCTGCCCTGCACCCCCACCCCCACTCTGCCCTGCACCCCCACCCCCACTCTGCCCTGCACCCACACTCACGAACCGCTCTGTGCGAATGGAGCCACTCGCACAGAGCGAACCGCTCTGTGCGAATGGAGCCACTCGCACAGAGCGAACCGCTCTGTGCGAATGGAGCCACTCGCACAGAGCGAACCGCTCTGTGCGAATGGAGCCACTCGCACAGAGCGAACCGCTCTGTGCGAATGGAGCCACTCGCACAGAGCGAACCGCTCTGTGCGAATGGAGCCACTCGCACAGAGCGAACCGCTCTGTGCGAGTGGAGCCACTCGCACAGAGCGATTCGCTCTGTGCGAGTGGCTCTGTGCGATCCGTGCACATAGACATGAAGAATACTTACCTCCGGAACGCGTCACATCCGTCACGTAGCTGAAAGAAGGCGGAGACTGCAGAGCGTGTAGCAGAAGCGGGGAACGCTCGCGGAGGTAAGTAAAAGGAGCCGAGTGCTCCAACAACGAATTGATCACTCGATTAATCGATAACGGAAATCGTTATCGATGATTTCCGTTATCGATTATTATCGATTTTATCGATTCGTTGTTTCAGCTCTATTCTGGTATATGTCACTATCATGAAACACCCCAATATTGGTTCAGCAACATCTCCTGAGTACAGCGATGCCTCACATGAATGATTTTGCCTGGCTGTTTGGGGGCAAAAGGGCCACATTTGGGGCATGCACATTTTTTAATGTTGAACTTTGGCATTTGGGGATCCACTGCCCATGCCCTATTTGGTACATCTTTGAGCCGGGCCATTTCAGTGTGCCCAATAAAACCATATATTTATGAAAACTAGACACCCTAGGGTGATCGCCTCGTAAACACTTTTAAAACGGGCGTCCGCCGCCATACACTGTATGGAGCATGTTGACGCCCCGGGGAGGGGCCAGACATGGCCCCTGGGGCGATCGTGGCGTTGCTGAATGCCTCAAGGTCGACGCATTACAGCAACGCCGTTTGGGTGCAGAAAGTGAACGTAGATCGCTTTCTGCACCCGTTTAAAGTCATGACGGTCCTGGCACATCAATTGTCGTTAACCTTTCATTTCTGGGTGATGTGCCCGGACCGTCAATTGTCATTAAGGGGTTAATACATAGGTGCAGGCTGTCAAAATTAAATATTTTGAGTGTATATTGGGGTGTTGTTTGGCAGTGTAAGAACTAACCTTCGGTGCCGTCCCGCAACGCCCCGATCTGGCTGCTCTTGCAGACTATGCTCCTGGTTCTGATTTAGCTCCAAATTGCTCTCCTGGTTTGACCCGGTCTGTTCACTATGCTACTGCTCCTCTTCTCCGTTCCTTGTCTCCCTGGTACACTCAGCTCTTTGGGGTCCTACTTCTCCATGACGCTACAGGCAGTGACATATACCAAGGGCTGTAAATTCATAGATGAAGTACAATGTGTGTGAGGGGAAAAAAAGACACACACACACCCAAAATGACTACCATAAACTTTGACAAAAGCTGGTGGTAGAATTGGTGGAAAGTGTTAAAATATGACCATCTGAAATACCCTGAATGGTTTGATGGGGAAAACTAAACTGACTGTTCAATGTACCTGGTATGTCCCGGTCTGCAGCTACCATGTTGCCAATGGCGTACCAGGTACTTCCTGGTCTCGAAGGGGTTAATGACTGGTTAAATAGATCTGCTAGTGGTTTTGCCAAGAAACGTCAAAACTTTTAAAATCATTTTGGGTGTATCCCACTGATTTGTCTGTTTTGACTTTGGAGAGTTCAAGTAGAACTTCTTCCTCTGTAAACACAGTAACACAGGGTCCCTCAGCGTCATCTTCCTGTGTAAAAACAGAACAGAAGTATTTATATAAGCAGTCGGACAGCTCTTTATCCTCATTTATATAAGTCCCTTCATTTGTCTTCAGTTTAAATATTCCTGGTTTATGTTTTCTTCTCTCACTTATAAACATAAGAAGTCACCTTTTTTTGTTAACCTGGCAGTTTTCTCCTGAGTGTGTGTTTTTTGGTGCATCTAATAATGCTCTTTGCCTTATTAAGCTTAGCTTTGTATTTGCTCCAATCTACCTTATTTTGTATCTGTCTGTATTTCTTAAAAGCTGGCTTCTTCTCATTCAGTATGTTTGCCACAATTGCAGAGTACCACAGCGGCTTCCTTTTTTCTTTTACTCTTGCTAACAAGTTTAATGCAATGTTCTGCTGCCTTTTAGCAGGACATCTCAAATAACTACATCTCATCTAGACTCCATCTAAAGATGGCCAGACCATCAACGACTCACCTAGCAGTCTTTCAATTTTTGGAAAATGTACATTTCTAAAATAAAAAAACCTTGGTTTTCGTGGGGTGCTAAAATTAAGGATACAATTAATATGGTAGGCTAAACAAATTTAAAAACTATGAAGTAGGGAATAAAACTTTTTTTTTTACCTGTGACTTGTATGTAGTGTTAATGTTTTGGTTTTTTTTTCTTTTCTTTCTGGGCTATTCAAGTGTTTTCCAGTGAAATGTTCAAGAAAGAAGAGGAGTATTCTGAGGTTTCATAGCGATAGTGAGGACTGCATGTTGGGATCACAACAAAGCTGTATCTGTGCAGAGCTGCTAATTGTAGGTAATTAAAAACCTTTTGTTTCTGTAACCAATTTAAGTCTTTATTTTATGCTCCATCTTTTAACTGTTCCTCTTCATATTGATTTTTATCATAACAGTGTAAACAAATGTCAGCTATTGCCACACGCAGCTACACAATATAAAATAGTCAGAAAAAAGCAAAGTTCCATTATTAACATAGAACAAAGTAAGTAGACACTATAAAAGAAAAAAAAAATTGTCTACCACCTGTTGCGTACCTGCTAGCACGGTGCTCCTCTTCCCTGTCTTCTCAGGGGGGAGACCCCCTTCCTCCTCACAGCCACCGCGTCGCAGAGAATGGGAAGACCTCCCTCCACCTGGCAACCACTCCAGCAGCTGATGCAAAGAAGAGTGCAACCCCCTCCACGCTGCAACTGCCACAGCTGCAGCCTCTGTGGAGAAGGGGGAGACCACCCTCAACCTCGCAACCACTCCAGCAGCAGCCAATGCGAATAAGAGGGAGACCCCTCTTTCGCTGATTCTCCGGGATCTTGACCTGTGCTTGTTGACCATGTTATCGCTACCCTTGGGTTCTATCTGACTCTGGTGTCTCCAACTTTGCTGTGCATGACACAACCCCTCTTCCTCCTATTCATCAGAAGTATAAACACCATCTTTGCCCTTCCAATCATCCTTTATTACCTGAATGTAGTCTTAACAATGGCATAACTTTTCAAGATTGTGACATGGTGAAAGAGGGCTTCTATGTAAGCAGGGGAAGTGGGATACGATATACTGTCCCCTTCAGAATATACGAAAGGTAAGGAGAGTTGCCTTGATGAGGCCACTCCAAACGTACCACCGTCAATGTCTGACGCTGTATATATAGTGATGTCAGTTATGCTGTACAACCGTCAATATCTGGCACAGTGTGTGTGTGTGTGTGTGTGTGTGTGTGTATATATATTAGTGGTGGCAGTTATAGTTATGGAAGTAGACTATGTTTATTCTATGTAAGGACCTTTTTAATGAGCATCATAGTACTTAAGGTTGAAAAAAGACCATCAAGTTCAACCCTTCTACCTAACCTTCCTACTCTTGATCCAAAAAACCCTAATTAAGCTACTTCGAATTCTGCCATGAGGGAGAAAAATTCCTTCTTCGCTCCAAAAGGCAATCGGATTTCTCCTTGGATCAAGAAGCTCTAAAATATTAATTCTATTTATAGCCCTGTATGTCATGCCTTTCTAAAATAAATAAATAAATATCCAGACCCCTTTTGAAGGCATCTAATGTATTTGATAACACCACTTCCATTGGCAGTGAATTCCATACCTTTATTGTCCTTACTGTAAAGAATCCCTTCCTTTGTCATCTATGAAATCTCTGCTCTTCTAGTCTCAGAGGGTGACCTCTTGTTCTTTGTACATTTCTGTTAATGAACAGGTCATTGAAGAGCTCTTTATATTGGCCCTGCATATATTTTTATAATGTTATCATATCCCCTCTAAGACGCTGTTTTTCCAGTGTATAATTTTAACTTTTTTTTTTAGTCCCTCTTCATAACTAGTATCTTCCAATCCCTTTATTAGCCATTTTCTAGTTCCATAATGCCCTTTTTAAGGACCGGTGCCTGGAATTGTACAGCATATTCAAGGTGAGGTCTTACCTGTAAAGAGGCAATATGATAACCTCCTCCCATGAATCAATACCTCGTTTTATGCATGCCAGAACCTTATTGGCCCTGGCACTATTGTCTGCCATTATTCCCAAGTCCTTCTCATTGGTAGTTTTCCCCAAGGATATTCAATTCATAGTATAGGTTGCATTTGTATTATTTTTACCATAATGCATAACTATGTTGAACCTCATCTGCCACTTGCATACCCAGTCCCCAACTCTGTCTGAATCCTCCTACAAAGAAGAAACATCAAGATTAGTCTGAATTACCCTGCCTAATTTTTTGTCGGGCAAAAACTGCAGCTTGTTGGATCATATGTAAATTAAAAAGAGGACCCAGGACAGACCCCTGAGGCACCCCACTTAATACATGTGTACAGTCTGAGAAACATCCATTCACAACAACTCTCTGCATTCTATCTTTTAGACAATTTCCGATCCAAATACAGACATTTGCCCCTAAGTTAATTTCAGAGTAACCTTTTATGTGGAACCATATGAAATGCCTTGGCAAAGTCCAGATAAATCACATGTACAGCCACGCCCAGATCTATATATCTATATATAGAATGCTAATAGGTTGGTTTGACAAGACCTGTCTTTCACAAATCCATGTTGACTTATTCTAATTGGATTCTGGGTCAAGATATGTTCTTGGATATATACCTTTAGCAACCATTCAAATAATTTCCCCACTACCGATGTTAAGCTTACTGGCCTGTAATTGCCCGGTTGAGATTTTGATTCCTTTTTAAATATGGGCACAACATCTGCCTTGCGCCAATCTAATGGAACTATGCTTGAACTGAAAGATAAGTAAAAATT
This sequence comes from Spea bombifrons, assembly GCF_027358695.1. Taxonomy (NCBI): domain Eukaryota; kingdom Metazoa; phylum Chordata; class Amphibia; order Anura; family Pelobatidae; genus Spea; species Spea bombifrons. Next base: position 5,059,702 of record NC_071099.1, read on the forward strand.
GTTGGGCCAGAATTAGGCTTAGCTCCTTCAGTACCCTTGGGTGTATACCATCCGGTCCAGGGGCCTTGTCTAACTTAACAGTATTTAATTGCTTGAGCACTTTTTCTTGCGTTAAAAAAAAAAAAAAGAAAATGTGATCTCCAAATGTGGAGTAGGTTTTATTTTTGCTGAAGTTTAGTGTTGCCTTAAAAGGGACAGGGTGCCCAAATGTTTAGTTCTGCTGTGGAGAAATAAAGCCACTTACTGTTTGACCTGAACTACATGTGTGGACTATTGTCTGATCTCAGCTACAGGCCGTCCTACCACACAACCCAAATACTACAGTGAGGAGATTATATAGCGACCTTTTTTCCAAATGTGGCCTTTTTAGCCCCCCAAAAACCCAACACAAACCCATGCATGTGGGGTATCGCTGTACTCAGGAGATGTTGCTGAACACATATTGGGGTGTTGTGTGAAAAAATACTATTGCAAACTTTGAAAACATGCTGGTGGTAAAATGTGTGCATGCAAAGAGTTAAAATACCAGCATTTTTAATACCCTGGGGTGTCTAGTTTTCAGAAATATATGGTTTTATAGGGCACACTGAAATGGCCAACCTCAAAGATGTACCAAATAGGGCATGGGCAGTGGATCACCAAATGTTCAACATTGAGTTCTCAGAGGGGATTTTAATTCTGTCCCGGATCATAAAATGGATTGTAGCCAACCTACGTTTGCCCTGAACAAACGGGCAGCCCCTTTCCTTGAATCCAAGATTTTCTATTAAAGAACTCTCTATATGACTGTTGGGGAGTTATTCATCCACTAGAGAGAGATTATACCTTTTATTCAAATATGCACCAAACCTACTCTCGCATAGACTTCTTTTTGACAAAAGCAAAATCTTTGCAAACAGTGAAGGACTCCAGAATAGGGAGTATCACTTGGTCGGTTCATGCTCCGTTCTTCTTGGAGATTATTAATAACCCAGATTACAACATAAGAAATAAATGGATATTAAATTAATCTTTATTGAGAAATACAATAAATATACAAGAATTGACAAAGGAAGCTCAGCAATTTCTGCAGGAAAATGACAATGGAGAAGTATCGGACTCCACCTTATGGTGCACATTCAAAGCGTACATGATGGGAATACTGATAAAAATAGGAACTAGAGAGAAGAAACGGAGGGGATCCACGTTGACAGACCTACACATAAAATTGGCTAAATTAGAGAGAACAAAAATTAACGATTCTTTTATGTTGCAACAGATAAAAGCTAAAGATGGATAAAATTAACTGGATGCTACTACAAATATGCCAAAAGTGGTATTACTCCAGTAACAGAATTGGCAAAACCCTATCCAATAAATTGAAATCTAAATATAAATCTGAAACAATTAAAAAGATTATAGTGGGAAATAACCAACTCCTCACCCCAAAAGCAATATCCAACGCTTTTGCTAATTACTACAAATCCCTATATAATTTAGCTGAGCCTCCGCATTCTGATCTGGAAATAACTAAATTTCTAAAGAAATTAAACCTTCCTAAAATTTCAGTGTCACAAGCACAACTCTTAAATCAATAATTCTTATTTTTAGAAATAATTCTATAAAGGAGAAGAAACCAGGAAAATCGCCAGGCCCAGACGTTTTTTCTTCCCTTTTTTATGTTTCATTACAGCAGACGATAGCTCCGTTGCTACAGTGAGTATTTTCTTCTTTCTCTTTAAAGGAGCAATTTCCTAAGGAACTCCTCCAAGCTGCAATTATCCCAATCCTGAAAGAAGGCAAGGAACCAAGTTCAACACTCTACTATAGGCCCATATCTTTAATACATTTAGATATTAAGATTTATTCTAAAATATTTGCACAAAGATTAAAACAAGTGATTACACATATCATCCATAGAGACTAGACGGGCTTTGTAGAAGGTAGCAGCCCAACAGATAACACCCGTAAAACCTTTAATCTTATCCATAAGGTCAACCTTCATCAAACCAAATCAGCTTTCCTGGCGCTGGATGCCGAAAAAGCTTTTGACCATGTGAACTGGAGATATCTGGAGGCTGTGTTAACAAATTATGACATTGAGGGATTATTTAAAGATTGTTATGACTCTCTACACTAATCCAACTGCTAAGGTTGTAGGACATCTATTGGACTCTGGTTCCCTATAAAAAAAAATGGGAACCTACCACGGATGCCCATTAGCTCCGCTATTATACATTCTTAGAATAGAGCCCTTGGCAGAACTAATAAGACAGTTTCTGGGGTACATAATCTTATACGTATAAAATCTCTGTATGCAGATGATGTACTTTTGTCTATGACTAACTTATCTTTTTCCATCCCTGCACTTTTTAAACTAGTAGACCAATGGCTCGTTTTCCAACTACAAAATGAATCTTGGGAAAACACAGGCCATCACGACTTGTCTTACCCAAGAAGAAATAACTGAATTTGGGTCCTTGTCTGTACTTAATTGCAAGGGCCAAGCCATAGACTACTTGGGAATTTAATATTACAAAAGATCTATCTTCACTTATTCAATTTCAATGAAAACTATTAGAAAAAATAAAGCTATATCTTTCCGGATGGAGAAATGTAGAAATCTCTTGGCTCGCCGCATAAACCTTATAATCGGATATCTTCTCCCAAAAGTTCTTTACTTTTTTCTTTACACTCTCATACACTCTCATATTACATAAGTTATGGTGGGTAAAGGTGATGGGAAAACCCTTACACTTAAATTTAAGAGGTAGTAGAGTAATACTTCCATCACCTTTACCCACCATAACTTATGTAATGGTATTTCTTGGCTACCCCAAGCCTCAACTATTAAGCCAGTATCACAACCTCATGCTGAATGGTGCCATTAAGGACTAACCTTATTTTGCATGCACCTGCCCAAAATGGTGTGGCAGATTTCTGAGGGAAAAACAAGCCTTCTGGCTTGTCTCGTGTCTGTAGATGAGCGTTTAATAATACTCTCGTATCTTGAAACAGTATCAACAAACCATTGATCAATTTATCTGGCAGCAAAGGAGACCAAGAATAACTTATAATATTCTAACGAAAAAACCATACCGGGGGGAATATCCTACCGAAGTATGTGATCTCCACGAAGCAACAATGCTGACCCATTATTTAGCATGGGTTAAAAGATCTAATAACTTAACGAGATGGTTACAAATTGAGGGTTCAGACATTAGGAAAGCTGAATTATACCTTCTGTTTTGGGCCGACGCACCTCAAGTAAAGGATATAATTAATTTGAATCCCACGGTCAGAACGGTGCTTAAATTGAAACGGAAAGCAAAGATAAATGGCTTTTTCTTTCACTCCTATAGAGGCTATTCATTATTTTATTAGGGATATAGATTTGACTAAATGACATATATGTGGCATTTCTTGTATCAGTAATGTTTAGGGCTGCAACTAACTCATAATCGATTAATCTGATAAAAAAAATAAATGCAAATTTTTCATTTACTTAAAATAAAAACTTGTGTCCTTAACACTTTTTTTCTCTTCATCACAATGGAATTTGACCCACATTATTTCTCAAACTAAGTTTTACCAAAATACCAAAAAAAGTTTTACTAGTAAATATTCATGTAAACTTTTTTTCATGTTTAATAAAAGCTATGATTGAAAAAAATGCCTCTTGTTTATGGGGGTTATTCACATCTCACCCCGAGCTTGCCACTGTGCCCCCCTGATATGCCATATGCCACTGTTCCCCCCGATATGCCTGTTATGTCTTATGCCTCCCCTATATAAGAAAAACTGACAGTGCTAAAATAGGTATAAAATTATATGCTTTAATAAATATAGACAAAAAAATAAATACACAATACAATATATATATAAATATATAGACAATACAAACAATAAATCAAATATTACAGCAATAAAAAACACAAATTAAAGAATGCATATAATTAACCCACCAGGGGTTAATATATCAACAGAAGAAACACGGGGCAAATAAACATAAAAATAAAGATAATACTCCAGGCTTAGCTTACCCAGTGGTGCTTATTTGTCCCGTTTTTCTTCTGTTGATATATTAACCCCTGGTGGGGCAGGTGGAAGTGAAGTAGTGGAGGTTGCGCACATTGCCCACTAAAATCCAAATCCCCTGCAGCGCTGCAGGGGACCTGGATCTTCTCTGGCAGCCGATGGGGGTCTGTGAAATACGCGCAGACAGCCTCCGCTTCGCCACTTCACTTCCATTGGGGCTTCAATGATCGAGCGCTGGAAGATCATGTGATGCCGGTGTTCAGTAATAGAGAAGCCCCAGCGGAAGGGGAGGGGAGAAGCGGAGGATGTCTGCGCGATACGCACAGACCCCCCACCGACTGATAGAAAGGAGAATCCAGGTCCCCTGCAGCTCTGCGGGGGGTCTGGATTCTAGAGCTATAATCTGATCTCTATTTGAGGTCGGATTATAGAAGGAGAGGAGTTTTTCAGGGCATTTGTTCTGAAAAAACTAATTTATATAAATCGATTCAACTAGTAATGTTCTAAACCAAGATGCTCTCATGCCCTTTTCTCAGATTAGTGAATGCTATTCCTTGCCAATTTCGGAACTATTTACATATTTAAGGATTAAGCATTTTATCAATCGGGTAGCAATAGATAAAAACCCAGCAATAGAACATTGGTTGATGTTACATAAATTCAATCACCCTCTTACAAAGCCTCCATAGTGATGAGAGAATCACCGTTCCTGAGGTGGGAAAGCGACCTGGGTATAGAATTTTAATTGGGACAATGGCGTCAGGCCTTCCTATCGACCCAAAAACATGTTCATTCCATAAATCTATTAGAGACCTATATTAAGGTTATATATATAGATGGTACTTAGTTCCTTCTAGACTTAATACAATCATTCATATAAATGCTCTGCCTATATTGGCACATTTGCCCACACATGGTGGGAATGCTCTCAACCACTAAATATTAGGAATAATATCTCGCAACTACTCGGCTTGCTTTTCCACTGCCAGGATCGATTAGTTCCACAGATGGTTTTTATTCCACCTGGGCCTAGAGAATTTTTATTTAAATCAAAGGATTCTTATTATGCATATTTTTCTTGCTGCGAAGATTTGCATTGGGAGATAGTTGTTAATCAAATCCAATACCAGCACACAATGGAAAGCGGCTGCTTCTTTAAACTTGATAAGATTGACAAGTTTGATTAAAATCTGGCAACCTTGGAAAATATCTCGGGAGGCTCGTGTAGGGACCATTTATGTTTCCATTTGACGTGTTCTTGCCTTTACGTGGTCCCTGGGCTACATACTTGATGATATATCGCTATCGGGCCAACTAGCCTGCCCCGGAGGATGTTTCTCAGTTACCCTGGTGAGGTTGTTTGAACTATGAATGCTAGAGGAATAAAAGTTAATGGTAATTGTTAGCTGTATGTATGATATACACTGTAATAAACTTTTCCTTTAACTGGTAGTCATATGTGTGATGTATGTTGTAATAAAAACATTTCTTCAGGCCAGACGTTCAGTGGAGACATACATGTATTGTATATATGTAATTATACATAAGAATATACCTTGCATGTTTGAAAAATGGAAGTGAACAAGAAATGGCTTATTTATGTATTTTGAATTTTCAAATAAAATCTTGAAAAAAAAAAAAAAAAGTTCAACATTGAAAAATGTGCAAGCCTGAAATGTGGCCCTTTTGCCCCCAAACAGCCAGGCAAACCCATTCATTGCTGAACACATGTTGGGGTGTGACAGTCACATATACCAGGACCTGTTAATTCATACCTGAAGTAGAATTAGTGCATGATAAGAGTTAAAATACTAGCATTTGAAATACCCTGGGGTGTCTTGTTTTCAAAAATATATGGTTTGATGGCGTAAATTGTATTGGCCGGCTTCAAAGATACCAGAAATAGCACATGGGGGGAAGAATTACCAGATTTGGAAAAAATTATTTTGAAATAGCAAAACGCTACTTGTACTTGTTGCCCCATAACGTGCAGAAAAAAAGCAAAAAAACATAAAACCATTGGGTGTTTCTAAACTCAGGACAAATAGTAGAATCTATTTAGTGGGTTTTTTCATTAGCTTTTATAGATGAGTAAAAGATTTTTCAATCTTTCAAAATGTTTCACCATATATTATACTTTTGTTTATAGTAAATAATGATGCAATCAAAACAATGGCGTCTAAAGAAAGCCCTTCTTGTCCTGAACAAAAAACAATATACCGTATTTGCTCGATTATAAGACGAGGTTCTTTTCAGAGCAAAAGGTCGTCTTATAATCAGACCTCGATTAGGTTGCCAGGCTGCTTACCGGTGCTTTGGTCGCGAGCAGCGTCTCTTCTTCTAGAAGCAGGAGAACAGGAAGCTAGTAGAGTGTCGCATAACTCTGCCTCCCCCCTCCTTCCTCTGGGGGTGGGGCCAGAGAACTTGCTCGCACAGCCGGGCCCCTGCAGAAGTCTTCCAGTGAGAGATCTGCAGTTCAGGTAAGGGGGTGGGGGAAGGTTTTTTTGAGCAAGTGTGTGTGATTAATGGAATGAATGAGTATTGAAATGTTTGTGAATGTGTGTGTATGATAGCATGGATGTGTAAGGTGGGTGGTGGTAGCATGGCATAGGGAGGCTGTACTCACACTCCTATCATCCCCAGGTTCCAGCATGTACTGACTGCCTTGGCTTGATAGGAGTGTGATTGCTGTTAGCAGTATATATATATAATCTCCTGAAATGCCATTTAATCCCCTATATGCCACTCTGCCCCATGATATGCCTTTTAACCCCCTATATGCCACTCTTATGCTTAAATCAATGGAACTAGAAATATGCAGTCGCGGGAATGCTTTTTGAACACTGAGACTTTGCAAGCATGTATGCGAGTGGCTGCTGCTTCCATGTCTTTAATTGGAGTACTACTGAATTTGTGCAAGACGCTTAGGGGAGGCCCTAAATAAGAACGGAGTCTCATTTTTTAGCATTTTATAAAATGCAGCAAAGTATGTACAAAATGTGCTCCAACATGCATTAAAAATACATATGTGAATTTTGCCCTAAAAATATAACTTGTATGATTTACTTTAAAAAGCCTGTGATCAAAATATCGTCTTGCCATTCTATCTGAATATAACAGTTTACATCTATAATATCTGTGTTGTCTGTTAAATGTATAGTATGATATATATTTTAATTCCAGAGACCCAGTGTATTTAAGTATTCACTAGCTTGCTTGACTTAAATAAGATTATGTAATTAAGTGGGTAGTAAAGGACCTGTGATAAGATACTCATAAATATAAATCATAGAAATATAGAAAGAACAACCATACAGCCTAAAAACCTCTAAATGTACATCTCAAACTCTGTTTAACAGACTTAATACATATGCTGGACTATAGAGCATTATGTATGAGTCTTTATCCAAATGTCTGCAATTATAGTAATGGTGGATTCTGGCTAAAGGATTGTGGCATTACATGCATAGGTATGAAAAACTTGATGTATTCCAAAGTTAATCATTTGATGTGGAAAACATTTAGAGATTAGTTTATATCATTTCTATTGACCCTTTATACTTTTCATAACTTTCTTTTAGGTTCAACTATCCATTGGTTTCAACCTCTTGTCTCCCCTCATCTATGGCAGGCGACATAACAGAGGCAGGGGAACTTTATTCTCCATTTGTAAGTAATATTTTTACACGCCAAGTTCAGAAACGTTTGATATCTAAAACCACTCAAAGATTCTCTAAATTCCGGAACTGTTGGTTCTATAAAAAATACTCTACTGTTTTTGAATCTAGATTATTCCATAAAAGGAAAAGAGGAATAGCAATTTTTATTAGTGACAAAATTAAGTTTGAAAAAATATATTACGAAAATTACGAAAGTGACGGCGAAGGCAGATACGGGATTCTTTTGTGCAAGGTGAACGATATTAATTATACTCTCGTTAACATATATGCTCCAAACATGTCCACAATTAAATATTTAGATAAAGTTTTTGATCGAATCCAGGAAATAGCAAAAGGTTATTTGGTGATAGGAGGCGACATGAACTGCATTCAAGATGTCAATTTAGATAAAAGTTTGAAACACGGTCTGACCCGCGATAGAAAATCGAAATCTTTAGCAAAATCCTTTTCGTTATGCTTGGCCCGCAATAATCTATATGATATTTGGAGAATTAATAATCCTTCGGAGAAAGACTTTACTTTTTATTCCTCAGTACACCACTCTTACTCTAGAATAGACGCGTTTTTCGCAGATAGTAAATCGATAGAAATCTGTCATGTCGCTTCTATTGGACAGCGAACATGGTCGGACCATGCCCCAGTCTTTATAGAAATTAAAATTAAAAATGAATACAAAGTAAGAACAGACTGGAGACTTAATGAGTCACTGTTATTATCTCCAATAATTAAAGAAAAACTTATTAATTCTGCTAAAGAATTTATTGAAACCAATGACACCGGAGATGTTTCTGATACAACTTTATGGTGTTCCTTTAAGTGCGTCATGCGAGGTTTTCTTATTAAACAAGGAGCAGAGGTTAAAAAAGCAAAAGGATTAACCCTTTCTGAGTTATATATCAAATTGGCGCAATTAGAATCAAGAAATAAACTAAATCCATCTTTGTGGACATCTAAAGAGATCAGTTTAATCCAACAAAACATTAAAAAAAACCTAATTGAGAAGACCAACAGATGCTTAGTGAGACTAAAGCAAGACTGGTACTATAGTAGTAACAGGGCCAGCAAAATTCTGACAAATAAAATTAAAAATCAAACCAATAAAAGTAGAATTAACAAAATTGTTTTGAATGGTGTACATTATTTAACCCCGAAACATATCGGGGAAGCTTTTAGAAAGTACTATAACTCACTCTATAATTTACCAAACATAACTAAAAGCAAATCACAAATAAGCTCTTTCTTGGAAACTCTTAATTTACCCAAACTTTCCCAAATAAAGAGGGCCAAATTAAATGCTCCTATTCAACTGTCAGAAATAAGGAATACTATACACAAATTACCGAAATCTAAAGCCCCTGGCCCGGATGGGTTTTCCTCCCCTTTTTTTCAGCTTCTGGACCAGGTTATTTCTCCACTTATGCTAAGACTATTCAGAGAGATACCTTCTAAGAAAGAACTTCCTATTGAATTGTTACAAGCTAAGATAACGCCTATCCCTAAACCTGGGAAAGATTTAAGCAAGGTAACAAATTATCGCCCCATCTCTCTAATAAACTTAGACATAAAAATTTTCTCTAAAATCCTGGCAGAAAGATTAAGAGAAGTAATGCAAGATCTAATACATCCAGATCAAACAGGATTTTTATTAGGCAGGAATGGGGAGGATAACACACGCAGAATTTTAAATCTTATTTATGAATTACAAGACTCGAAACAACCTGCAGCTTTAATAGCGTTAGACGCAGAAAAGGCGTTTGACCGGGTCAATTGGCTATTTTTAGAGGAAACTCTAAAAGCTTTCGGTCTTAGCGGAGATTTCTTTTATAATACTATGGCCTTATACAAAAATCCACAGGCAAAAATTTCAGGACTTAATTTAAATTCTAACTTTTTCAACATTAATAACGGCACAAGGCAAGGTTGTCCCTTAGCCCCACTACTGTATATACTCTCGATTGAACCCCTAGCGGTTATAATTCGTCAATCGTCTAAAATCAAAGGGGTAGTGACGGGCTCACTTGAACACAAAATTGCACTTTACGCAGATGACATCCTGCTCATTATAACCTCGCCTGAAATCTCAATTCCTGAAGCTATAGATAATATTGAAGAATACGGTCTATATTCCAACTACAAACTTAACATAGATAAATCTCAGATCATAGACTTTAATTTGGACGCTTCTCGCTTACAAACTTTGAAAAGTAAGGTGGTCTTTTTTGGGGAGCAGACTTTTATTAATTATTTAGGTATTAATATCTATAATAATCTTTCAGATATAATAACAAATAATTACACGTCTCTCTATGAAAAGCTGAAAACTCAGCTAGCAGAGTGGCAACGAATAGAAATCTCGTGGCTTGGGAGATTAAACACTCTAAAATCATATGTAATCCCTAAATTAATATATTTATTCAGAACAATTCCACTTTTTGTGCCTTTAAAGATACTTAATCAATTTCAAAATTTGTTTTTTTCATATGTATGGCTAGATAAAAAGCCGAGAATATCTCGTTTTATATTAATGAGGGACCAATCTAAAGACGGACTTAAGTTTCCCAACGTAAGGAATCTATATAAAAACTGTATGTTTTGCCATTTCTTATCCTGGGACGTCAAACGAGATTCAAATCTACCGTGGTATATATATGAAAAATGGAAATGCTGTAATTTAGACCCTTTTCAGTTTTACTGGCTTAATTTGGAAGTTATTAAGGAATTAGACATCTCAAATCCCCTTATCCTAAACATTACGAGGAATATGTTTAAATTCAAAGAAATTTACGGTTCTAGACATTTATGGTCACTCCACACCCCTGTGGAAGTCTTACAAATTTATATTAAAGACATTGACCTTAAAGCCTGGCACTCACATGGGATCCTCAGAATGGAAGATATCTGTTCCCAATCTGGGATAAACCCTTTCTCAATATTGCAATCTAAATTTTCTTTACCTAGTAATGAATTTTATTCGTACCTTAGAATTGCAAGTTTTATTAAATCTAAAACTTGGAGATCACCAGACACTCTAGACAGATTTATTGGAAGTCACTTTAAGAAACACCTAATTGCAAAAATTGGGAAAATGTTAGAACAGCTATCTACACAAGAGAAATCTAACACTATTCTCAAATGGGAATCCGAATTAGCCATCTGCTACCCGGCGGAAGTTTGGCACTCAGCTTGGGCCAACGCCAGAAGCGCTATGCACTGTATAAACCTCCACGAACAGTACTTTAAACTACTGCATAGATGGTACTTTGTCCCTTCCACTTTATATAAAATATCAGGTACTAACTCTAACAAATGTTGGAGGTGTAAAATTGACATAGGAACAGCGGCTCATATGTGGTGGAAATGCGACAGATTAAATAATTTAAAATCTGAATTTTCGAATCTTTTCAAAAACCTATTTGGATTACAATGGAATTTTGCTCCTGAATCTTTCTTATTTCACATTGATATTCCCCATAAAAACAAATCAAACCTTTACTTGGCAATTAACATACTCGCAGCGATTAAAATATGCATTGCGCGTAACTGGAAGTCAGAAGTAACTCCGACTTGGTTACAAATTTTGAGCCAAATAGATTACCAATATAACATGGAGAAACATTTTTTTAAAATGCATAGAAATCTAAAAAAATACGATCAAATTTGGCTCCCTTGGCGCAACATCTATCATGATACGGAGTGACACAGTTCAATCTTATTTCCTTGGTAGTCTGGACGATTACGCTACACCCCTGAAACTTACCAAATCTAAGGCGATCAATATGACCGCAAACTAGTCTGCCGTCTGAAGAATGAATGGGTTTTTGGTTTCTTTTTTTTTTTTTCTTTTAGGAATTTACATCTACGTTTGGATATTGAGGAATGATAAAAGATTTCTGTCCAAATCTGTATAACACTATATATCTATGATATAATCTTGACGACGCGATGTATTCCTAAACCTTTTGTATGGAATGTAAGATGAAAATATTTTGAAAATTAATAAAAAGTATAATTAAAAAAAAAATAAATTCCCATGCAGCCTCACCAACGCAAAATGCATATTAAAGTGCTCTGTAAGTATAATAATCGATTGGCAGCCATTGACGTGTAATGACTTTAAAAGTAAAAAAATATATAACTTGCTAAACACGAGCACCACAGAAATGCTAAAACAGCCATTGTCGCAAAGGGTACAAATATTTAATCTGCCATTGTCATGAAGGAGTAAAAAGGCATTCTTGGACCGGTTATCTTCAGGAGAAGCTATAGCTCTCTGCTCCCCCCACAGTCCTATTTTTGCACCATTGATTGGCAGATTAAAGGAAGTACTCCGATTGCAGAGCTGGCTCTATTTATTTAAAGATTTTTGACTGGGCTTAGGGGTGTATGTATAGTTTATACTTGTTTCTATCAGGATGTGATAGAAACAAGTACAAGAGGGAAATATATGTCATAATAGAAACAGTAGAGGTTAATACAACAAAGAAATTTACACATGAATGGGGTTTGCATAAGCCTACGCTGTGTATTAGACAAGCCAAAGACCAAATAAGGTTTGAATCTTCTTTACGTGATAAGAATGGGTACATTTACAGGCCGAATGCTTCTTATTTACAATTGTGTTTCCAAAATGCACACCCACATTATAACAAACCAGCATATCACATTACATTCAACTTCTTTTCAGTTGGTTTTAAATCCTTGTTTAGGTTTTCAGACTTTGCGCTCAGGTTAATTTAATATCTTCTCTCTGTGCAGGTTGGACTTGTGTATATGTTCAATTTAATAGTTGGCACCGGTGCCCTCACTATGCCAAAGGCTTTTGCACATGCTGGCTGGTCGGTTAGCCTTATTCTGATCATCTTTCTGGCATTTATGAGGTGAGTTAAACAACTGCATACTTACTGTTGAGAAATGGAGTGTTGTATTTTATCAGTATTTCAGCTTTTACATGTGTGGACTTTAGATATATGATTTTACCCATGTTTTCTTGCTCTTAGCTATGTAACCACAACCTTTGTTGTGGAAGCTATGGCAGCTGCTAATGCTCAGCTACGCTGGAAGAGATGGGAGAAAGAAGAAGTAAGTTTATATTTATGCTAATCTCAAAGTTTATAACCTATAGTCTCTATTTTGAGATGCAACTTTTTGTTCACATCTGCAGGATGACAACGAATCGGAAAGCTCTGATAATGAAGTTGTGCCTTCAGATGGGTATCAGCGATCAGAGATCCAACCCATCCTTTCTGTGCGTGAGTATCTGTGTCTATTAAACAAATCAGTGACTTTGCATTTATAATTGCACAAACATATCCTCTATTAATGATCATTCAGACTCCTCAAATTTTATTTTTAATGCTATAATTTAAATTTGTAACCTGATTAGGAATTCTCATGAACACAAATAGTGTATTTGAAACACAGACTTTGACACAAATAAGAATCATTCGACCCATCTAGTCTTCCCATTTTCGCTGATGTAAGGGATTCAAACCCTTATCAGTCCTTGGCCTGCTCCCATAGTGAGGATAGCTTTGTGTCTGCCCCATGCCTTCACCACTATCACTGTGAAGCTATTCCGTTTATCTACCACCCTTTCAGTAAAGTAGAATTTACTACTCTTAGCTACCTGTACTCTATTAAGATATCCAAAATCCTTGGCCTGTTTGCGACCCCTTAGAACATTGAGTTTAATACTTCTGATTTAGATTAATCATTGATTTAGTTACATTGGCATGGTGGGGGCTGTTCACTTTGTTGAATTACAGTTACATTAGTAACCAAAATATCAATGCAGGTACTTTGGAAATAAAACTACATTTTATGGTTTCTATTAAACTTGCGCATTCGCATTCATACGAATTGCAAATGTACCCAGTGGTGGGATTCAGCAGGTTTGCGCGAACTGTTTCTAAATTACCCTATTATAGGCTGTACTTCCCCCCCACACACACTTAAAGTGGTTGTGCAGCCTATAATTGGGTTTAGGATCCAGATCCCCCGCGGCGCTGCAGGGGACTTGGATCCTCCTTTCCGGCAGCAGCGGACATCTGTGCGAAGTAGACAACCCCGCTGCTGCCGGTGGCTCCACCCACCCACCCTCCTCACTGAACGGGGCTGTCACCGCCCACGAAGGTCACTGAGTCGCGCTGGCCAGCTGACTCAATTCTATTTCAGATCAACGGGGACGGCTTCTTAAAATGCCAGAGAGAGAGACTGCCTGGGTCTGTGTGTGAGAGAGAGAGACTGCCTGAGTCTGCATGTGAGAGAGAGAGACTGCGTGAGAGAGAGAGAGAGAGACTGCCTGAGTCTGTGTGTGAAAGAGGGAGAGAGAGACTGCCTGAGTCTGTGTGTGTGAGTGAGAGAGAGAGAGACTGCCTGAGTCTGTGTGTGAGAGAGAGAGACTGCCTGAGTCTGTGTGTGAAAGAGAGAGAGAGACTGCCTGAGTCTGTGTGTGTGAGAGAGAGAGACTGCCTGAGTCTGTGTGTGAAAGAGGGAGAAAGACTGCCTGAGTCTGTGTGTGAGAGAGAGAGACTGCCTGAGTCTGTGTGAGAGAGAGAGACTGCCTGAGTGTGTCTGTGTGTGTGTGTCTGTGTGTGAGTGTGTGTGTGAGAGAGAGAGAGAGTGCCTGAGTCTGTGTGCGTGTGAGAAACTGCCTGAGTCTGTGTGCGTGTGAGAGACTGCCTGAGTCTGTGTGCGTGTGAGAGACTGCCTGAGTCTGTGTGCGTGTGAGAGACTGCCTGAGTCTGTGTGCGTGTGAGAGACTGCCTGAGTCTGTGTGCGTGTGAGAGACTGCCTGAGTCTGTGTCTGTGTGAGAGACTGCCTGAGTCTGTGTCTGTGTGAGAGACTGCCTGAGTCTGTGTCTGTGTGAGAGACTGCCTGAGTCTGTGTCTGTGTGAGAGACTGCCTGAGTCTGTGTGCGTGTGAGAGACTGCCTGAGTCTGTGTGTGTGTGTGTGAGAGACTGCCTGAGTCCCATGTTTAGTGACAAAGATGTCTATGGGAAACTGGGGGCAAAGGCAAATTCTGTCCCCAGTTTCTCATAGGCATCTTTGTCACTAAACATGGGACTATGGGAAGCTATTTAGTGACAAAGATGCCTATGGGGAAACTGGGGACAGAGTTAATTAATGTGTGTGTGTGTGTGTGTGAGAGAGAGAGAGAGACTGCCAGAGTCTGTGTGCGTGTGTGAGAGACTGCCTGAGTCTCTCACACAAGGGTCAAAGGCTTGTATTTGGAGTGTCTCCATTTAATCATGTTAACAGTGTCCTGAAGAAATTCACTGCTACAAAAACCATTTTGAATTTCAGAGAGCCGGGGTTTATCAGACCCATTTGAAATCGTGGAGCGGGTGGAAATGGGACAAATGGCATCCATGTTCTTCAATAAAGGTATAAGCCATTCCAGCAAATAAAATGTGTATTTAAGCCTTTAATGAAGACAGTCGTGTTAAGTTTCCACAGAGCAGTCACAGAAGGCTCTAATATATCATTATGTAATTAAGTATTTTATATTGGTAAAGAAAATGCCGTTAAATGCCGTCTGACAGCTTAAGCTCCCCTCCTGATCAACAGAAGCCATCATTGATGTTACCTTGGGGTTTTATGTACTAAAGCAGGAGAGTTGTATCTCCACAAAATAATTCTGCATTATACATTGCTATTACTGGCAGAGTCCTTTGCAAGAAGGGCTGATTTGGTCCTGCACTATTAAGAGTTGTGTCAGTGAGTTGATGAGCAAGGTATTTCTTGGATTTAAATGTGCTTTAAACAGGACCATCTAAGCTATTTTTGGAGCAGACACTCATTGAAATTAAACCTTTATAATGTACAGTGATGCCTGTGCGATTAAAGCTCAAGTCTTCTGCAGATTCTCTTTCCAGACTGACGGAAGGAGATTAAATTCCTGCATTGTCAGCACTTTCACTTCCTTAATGGGAGATCAGTGATCAGGAAAGCTGGGCTGTAGGTCAGGATGAGAAGGGGAAGGGACACCAGAAATCTTTAGTCTCAACTGATACTAAATTATGTATGAATAGCTTGATAGCTCGAATGTTACTTTATTTTTATTTATTTTTTATCTACAGTTGGAGTTAACCTATTCTATTTATGCATTATTATATACCTCTATGGGGACCTAGCAATATATGCAACTGCAGTTCCCCTCTCTCTGGTGCAGGTCACATGGTAAGTGACAACATGGGGTGTGAACTGGGTCATATTTTACACATTTGCAAGTGCATTCCTACCAGTAAAAGATAATAAAGTAGTATCAACATAATCCTGATATTGATAGCCAACATGTGCCTTTTCTTCCAGTTTTTCTGAAAATGGTTCCTGTGGCACACAGACAGGAGAACGAAATGACACTGATTCATGCTGGGGACCCATACGACGTATTGACGCTTACAGGATCTATCTCGTGAGTCAAACCATATATGTTAAATCTAGATTTCAAACATATGCCCTGTGGGAAAACAAAGTGAGGTATGGACCCCTAGCAGCCCCCCATGGTATTTCTAACCCTCCATCCTGTTCTGTTGTATGGAATGAAAGAAAATACACTAAATGACATTTGGGGACACCTTTGTCTCACTGCCCTCCCCATAGACAGGGCTTTGTTGGACCAATAAAAAGGTAAGGGATTATGAGGTTGGACGGAGCAGGTCGTTTTTTGTTTGTTTTTTTACTTAACCCCACATGACATGGATGGAGGAGGTGGGCACAGGATAGGGTCCATGCAAGTTCAAAGGAATGCTTTATTTTTAACCTCCCTCACCCCAATGGGGGGGGGCAAAGGGTGCCCTCAAAGGGCATTCAGTGTATTTTAACTTAATTCCACTGATAATGTGATAGGGGTGAGAGGGAGGCACAGTTTAAGATTTTTTACATTATTTAATTTGGGGCACGCAAGTGGGAGGGTACCTCTAGCACTGATATAACTGATAGGTAGAAGTAGCCTAAACAATAAAGGGTGGTCTCATTGATTTGTTATGGCTGTGATTGATCGGCCCAACAACTCTGGCCAACCAGAATTTACATAATGTGAAGGGAAAAGCATTAGGTATATAAGTGTGCTGAAACCATTTTTAACTTTTTTTTAAACATTTTTAACCGCAGTTACAAACTGGTGAGCTTTCAAGTGATTGATTAGGACAGTTGCCCCTTTATGTTACTATCCATTACTAACCTTTAATTTGTGGACAAGTCATTTTTTCATTATCTGTTATCATATTATCTATTATTCTTCATTGATAAATATTGGCGGCTTAAACCAGGCATTGGGGAAATCCAGGATTAGTTTGCCATGATCTTCCTGAGGTAAACCCATGTTGCTTTTGATCTTGAAACCCATGTGACTTCAGATGTTCAAAAATCCTTTCCTTTAACATAGTTTCCATTAATTTCCCCACTACAGATGTAAGACTTACTGGCCTGTAGTTGCCAGACTTCTGTCTTTTTTGTGAACAGGCACAGCATTCGCTAATTTCAAATCCCCTGGGACCACTCCTGTTAATGATTTGTTAAATAAATCTGTTAATGGTTTTGCTAGTACACCACCAAGCTCTTTTAACCCCTTCAGTCCCCTATGGACGTACCAGGACGTCCAGCCGCACTTGCAGGGCAAGGGCGTTTGACAGCCTGGAACCCCCCCCCCCCTTTTGCTGTCCGATCTCCTGTAACAGCTTCCGGCATGAAAGCCATTTTTAAATGCCGATCGCGCGATCGGGTATTCAGCAGTGACCCAACCCGGAAGTTCATTGGAAGACAGGATATCCCCTGCATGAGGCACAGACGCTGCGATCTCTATGCACGTCTGTGAGGACCTGTCTCTCACCCTCCTCCCATGCTGAAACAGAAAAGGAAGTAAAAAAAGCGGTTAGTCATTTTAAAAAAAATAATTAAAAAACCTAAATAATAATATAATAAAATAGTGAGCTAAGTGATGTCATTGTGACATCACTGGCATTAATAACATGTTCAAGAGGTCATTAAGGGGACCTCTAACCATTAAAAAATTGAAAAAACCTTACATCCCATTGCCCTAGCACATCTACCCAGTATAACCCTCCTGACCCCGTTCACAACCCCCAAACCCGTTAAGCCATAAGCATAAAAATTCTGCAAAAAATGGACACCTTATAGTATGTTCCCTATAAGTGCTGGGAAAATATGGAAAATCTATATAAACTAGGTATTTCTGAAATCAGGACACCTGAATTGATAAACTTGGAGGGGATTTTCCATCACTTTACCTAATTTTATGAGGATTCAGAGGGAAAATGAAAAAAAAAAATCTGTGGTTTTTTTTTTCAAATTTTCGCTAGTAGACTAGTAGATCTTGATTGAGTTGAGGCATAATTAGGTCAGTAAAGTACTTATTTAGTTGTTCAGTATTAGTATTGTTCTGTATGTAATTATTAAACGTCTATCAGTTTATCAATTCTATTACTGCCCATTTTTTGCTTTAATTTATTAGTTAGATATTTATTAACTGTTATTTCTTACGTACCATTTTTGTTTTAATTTTTCGAGATTTGTGTTAATTCTTCCATAATTACGCTCTGTAATCTGCTTTCTTATAGCTGAAATTTCTCTAGCTGTATCTATAGAAGGTGCCAATTTATTTGCCTTTTCTTTCCTATAAAGATCGAGGTATAGCGAGGTCAAATCAGGGCCACATATTTGATTTTCTCTCACCCCCATCTTAATTAAATAACCTCGTACTACTGCTTATGGGCACCATCTAAGCGTTACAATATTTGATTTGTTTTCTTCTAAATAATACCGTATTGGCTCGGATATAGGCCGCACCCGAATATAGGCCGCACAATAAAAGTTTTTGGTGCTTTTTTAAAGAAAAAGTTTTGTAATAGATATGCTGCCACTCTGTCCCCCCACCCCCAACATATGATGCCACTCTGTCCTCCCCCCCTCGAGATATGCTGCCACTCTGCCCCCCCCCCCCGACTTACCAGAGCAGACTCCCGGGTGTCTTGCGGGGCCTGAGGGGGACATCTACGCAATACGCATATACAACTACCGGGGCTGGCACTCAGCGGAAGGCACCCGGGAGTCTGCCCTGGTAAGTCTTGGTGGCAGAGGTAAAACGGATCGTGCGAAGTTCACCGGCTGCGGTGATGCGCGTAAACAACCTCCGCTGCCGGCACGTCTGCACGATGTGCTTTAACAATCTCCCTTGCTGGGACTCCCCTCATGGGAATTCCCGGCAAGGGAGATTGTTAAAGCACATCGTGCAGACGTGCCGGCAGCGGAGGTTGTTTACGCGCGCATCGCTGCAGCCGCCGAACATTTGCGCGATGTGCTT
Organism: Spea bombifrons; assembly: GCF_027358695.1. NCBI lineage: Eukaryota > Metazoa > Chordata > Amphibia > Anura > Pelobatidae > Spea > Spea bombifrons. The sequence continues at coordinate 5,078,724 of NC_071099.1, forward strand.
AGACACTCCCCCCGTGGAAAGTGCCGGCAGGGGAGGCTGTCTGAGCGTATCAGAGAGTAGGATACGGGTCCCCTGCACCGCTGCGGGGGATCTGTATCCTAACCCTGCTGCCTGTCCCGGCGCTAGACCCCAAATATAGGCCGCACCCCCACTTTAAAGACTTAAAGTAGGGGAAAAAGTGTGGCCTATATTCGGGCCAATATGGTATTTAGTCAATTGTTTGATATATGAAAGGTTGGTGTCCTTATATAAAAGCCTATCATTCAGTCGCCGTTCTCTTTTTATTCTTTTGTATTGTGAGGCTAGATCCCAAATGACTGCGTTATGATCTGACCAGTATATTGTATTGATATTTTTATTAATTGGTTTACCACAGCTATGTTTCCTAGCACTAGATGAGTTCTGGATTATGAACTGTGAGAGAAGTGTGTAAAGTCCTTCTCCTGCGGTTTAAATACTCTCCATAAATCATATAAATAAGATTTTTTCAATAATGAGGTTAGCGTTTTAGATTTCCTCTCCTCTTACACACACACACACACACACACACACACACACACACACACACACACACACACACACACACACACACACAAATGCCCTTATATACACACACATATACACGTACACTGCCCTTACACACACACACACACACACGTACACTGCCTTTATACACAACTGCTCAAACACACACACACACATACACTGCCCTTACACACACGCACCCATAAACATACACTGCCCTTACACACACACACACACACCCATACACGTACACTGCCCTTACACACACCTGCTCATAAACACACACATACACGTACACTGCCCTTACACACACCTGCCTTTACACACACATATACACGTACACTGCCCTTACACACACACATATACACATACACTGCCCTTACACACACCTGCCTTTACACACATATATACACATACACTGCCCTTACACACCAGCTCACAAATACCTATACTGCTCTTATACACACCTGCCCATACACAAACACAAGCTTACAAGCACACATACATACATACATACACTGCCCTTACACCCCTTTCTCCCCATCTCTTACCTCTTCTTCCATCCTCCATCCTTCTGTCTTCATTCTTCTTCCTCCATCTTTTATCTTCATCCTCCATCCTGTGGTGGAAGCGCTTTACTGCTCCCTCTTCACTACGCACCGGCTATTGATGCAGAACGTGGGTGTACGACATCGTATCCCGGCGCTTGACATCATTTGCCGGCGCTTAGTGATGAGGGAGCAGTAAAGCGAGGTCTGAAGTGACAGACCTCGCGCTCCCTAATGTTGAGCCGACTAGAAGGAGGTTGTGATCTCCCAGCTAGTCCTGCAGCTGCTGATCGGGCAGCTGTGCGCCCCCTCGCAGCTGCACCCAAGGTGAGTGCCACTCCCCAACTGTCCCGCCCAAATCGGGACAGTTGGGGGGCATGCAATGATATGTCTAGCTGAAACATTAGTTTCCTGAAAAATCAGTTCATTTTTGAGATTTATTCAGAACCTGGGTGTTTATAGTAAGAAACCTAACCATAATTGCCCAGATCTCTCCTCAGCCCTACCTACATCCTCGGCAGTCTAAAACAAAAATAAATATGATAACAATACCAGGCTCTTATAAAGAAGCCAAAACAAATACCCTCCCTCTTGCTAGGGCTGAGAAATCCCATTCTCAAACCAGCAACATAACCTGAAAACAGGGTTTTATGATATAAGGAGCTATCAAAAATATCCATTCCCATTAAAGAAATGACGCGAGAAGATTCCTGAGGTGCGACGAAGAGATGCAGCCGTAAATAGAAAAATAAATAGGGCTTGTAGGGCATGTTAGCATAGTTTCATAAGGTAAGTATAATTTTTATCCATGAAAAAAAATGTAATACAGTTCTTATCCCTAAAATTAAGACCAGTATGCACATCCCATATTAATAAGAGTGTTACTTCTGTTATATGAATATCAGACAAAGAGAAAAAAAACCTGTACTATTCAAACAGTGATATCAATTTACGGATTAAATGTCAAAGAATCTTCCTATTCACAAAAAAATGTTTTACTAAATGTGTCAATCAAAACATCTATATTAATATGTTTAAAACGTCACTTTAATACTTCAATTTAGTTTTATACCACAGTCTTGGGTCCAATTCTTGTGAATTCTCTTCTGTGCCAGCCGGTGAATGTCCGCTCGATGAACAAGCTACTGCTTGTACTTCGGTTGTAGCTTCTATGACGCAGCACCGGCGTCGCATGACCTTCCAGTGCTCATAGAAGTTCCAGCGGAACACCCGCTGCCCCCACCACACTCCAGGGAGTCAGAAGCACTGGTAAGTCGGGGCGGGGGTTGTATGGGTGGCATAAGGCTTTTCTGGAGGCAGAGTGCATGGGGTTAAAGGCATATTAAAAACAGTTAGACCTTTTAGTGCCCTAAATTTCTAATTAGCCTGGAGAAAATATTAAATATGAAGATTTCTGGATAAAAGTAATTATGAGGGTAATACATTAATCCAAAAATATCTTGGGAGCCCAAATTTAATTAATTTTTTTTATATATATGGGAACTCCTCTTTTGTGTAAACGTCAACTTTAATACAATACTTATTGCCATAATCTCTTCCTATTGATCGAAAGCCTCCAATTAGAATTATGGATTTTACTTATAAAATTATGGATTTTACTTGTATAATTAATATTAAATATCTGTTGTGTTTATCCTTGACCACATAGTGCGTCTCTAAAGGACAATACCTTCTCAGTTTGTTGAGATAAGTAGTTTCAACTCCCTTTAAAATGTGTCATACCTTTGAAACTAACTATATATATATATATATATATATATATATATATATATATATATATATATATATATATATATATATATATATATTTTTTTTTTTTTATTTTTTTTTTAACCCCTTAACGACAAAGTCCGTACATGTACGGGGTTGCAGTGCAACGCGATGACAATGCCCGTACATGTAAAGGCTGCTGTTAAATAGCTGCATCGCCGCGATGACGCTGCGATCGGCGGCTTTGCGGTATCCACGGAAGCCTCACAAGTGAGGCTGACCGTGGATCTGGGGAGGAAAGGCCTCCCCAGAAGAAAAATGGCCGCCGCCGCACCGATCATCAAAGGTCGCGGTCGGTGGCGCCCAGTTAAAACAGCTTAGGAAGCGATCGGAATCGCTTCCTAAGCATAAACAGTGTTGCTGACATGCCTCGATATCGAGGCATGTAGCAACACAAACCCCCTACCCCGATAGCCTTGTGATTGCTCCGAAGAGCAACCACAAGTGCCATCATGTAAATGACGTTGGCGTCATTCACACGATGGCATCAACAATAAAAAGAAGAAAAAAAAATCCAGACCCTCTTGAGAACTCTCAGGTACTGCATCCAACCACGCAAGGTCAATGGATGATTAGTAAAAAAAAAAAAAAAGTTACCTCCCAAATAACCCAACAAACCCATGCATGTGGGGTATCACTGCACTCAGGAGATGTTACTGAACACATATTGGGGTGTTATTTGACACGGACATATACCAGGAGCGATAAAATTTATACCTGAAGTACAACGTGTGTGGGGGAAAAAAATAAAAAAAAAATTTACTACCATAAAGTTTGACAAAAGCTGATGGAAATGGTTAAAATACCAACATTTGAAATACATTGGGGTGTCTAGTTTTCAAAAATATATGGTTTGATGGGGGTAAATTTCATTGGCCGGCTTCAAAGATGCCTGAAATAGCACATGGGGCAGAATGACCAGCTTTGGGGAAAAAATGGTTTTGAAATAGCAAAACGCTACTGATACTTATTGCCCCATAATGTGCAGAAAAAAGCATAAAAACATTGGGTATTTCTAAACTCAGGACAAATAGTAGAATCTATTTAGCAGGTTTTTTTTCATTAGTTTTAATTAGAAAATAATTTTTTTACAAAAAATCATATTTTATCATTTTTTTTTTATAGTAAATTAGATATGATAAAAATAATGGTATCTAAAGAAAGCCCTGTTTGTCCTGGGGAAAAAAAACCAATATATAATATGTGTGGGAGCACAAAATGAGAGAGAAGAAAATCACAGCTAAACAGCAACACTGAAAAATGTTAAGAGCCATTGTCCCACAATATACTATGAGTTAGAAACAGTATTGTCTTTAAGGGGTTAATCAGTGTTGTTAAACACTCATCTACAGACACCAGACAAGCCAGAAGGCTTGTTTTTTCCCTCAGAAATCTCATGGTGCTGCGACAACCACAAGGGATTCTGGGTAGGCGCATGCACAAAAGGCTAACCATTATCACCTCTGCCTCTGTATCCATTTTATACATGGATCCCTTGAAAGTAATTGCCCGCTGTACAAGACAGCCTTTAGCCAAAACTCGGGAAGAGGTGCAATAGCCAGATCACCACTCATGGATAGCTGTTACGTCCTTAATGGGACTCGTCAGCATGAGGCTCTGACTCCATTTTGTATTCATGCGAGTAATATGCTAAAATATAGTAGGAACTTCAATCCATACTGTGAAGTAAATGTGGTCTAAAAGGTTAATAAACGTGTTTTACATAAGGCTGGTTGTTAAAATAATGTAAAAAGACTTGGGGGGAATACAATTTGTACATGCTACAATTAAACTCTCATATTCCAATGCCCTTATCAGCTTTCTTTGCACAACAAACAGTATCACACCCCTATCCAAACCTCCTTATGCTATAAACCAATGAACACGCCTAGTTATTGAAACAGCAACACCTTCCAACCAAAACATCTGAACTCTTCTTATCTGCAGCGAAACTGTGAGATCTAGTAAAATATGTTCTGATACCATAGACAGAGATGAACAAATCAGTCAAATATTTAAAAACAGAATGCCACAAACATCCACAGAAAAATAAAAGTATAAAAGAGTATTGACCAGGTTCCACTGGTTGTTGCTTACACACCACAGCTTAACCCCTTAACGACCAATGACGGGCCAGGCACGTCTCCCAAAAAGGGTCAAGTAATGACATGCTTAACACGTCATGACATTAAACAATCTTAAATCCCTTTCCTTGCTTAAACAGTGTTGTTTTAATGCCTCAATGTCGAGGCATTCAGCAACACCAAGATCGCCATCAGAGGCCATGTCTGGTCCCTTCCCGGGGCGTCAACATCCGCCATTCACTGTATGGACACTCGTTTTAAAAGAGTTTAGGAGGCGATCGTTGATCACTTCAATGGTGTCTCTGAAATGCCTCAATATCGAGGGATTCAGCAACACTCAACACCCACCCCAAGATGGCAGTGCATCATTTAAGAAAATAACCAAGTTGCCAAACTTTAAACTTTTTCTGAAAATATAGAGAAAAAAAAATAGCTAAAAATAAAAAATGTGATAACATTTTTAAATAATTATGCAGTGATGTCACCATCAGGGGAACCACCCAGTTCCAGCAAAATATTAAAATAATAATAATAATGATGAAAATAAATAAAATAAAAAATAGTTTATTATGAGCAAGTGTTAAAATTAGCATTGTATCTTCCCAAAATCATTTCAAATACCCAAGAGGTGTCTAATTAAAAAAAAAATGAATTGGGTAAATTGGAGTGGCTGGGTTCAAAGATAGGGCATAGGCACAAACTAAACAAAATGGGGGGGTACACTTTTTAGCCCCCAAACAACCAGACAAACCCATGCATGGGGGTATCACTGTACTCAAGAGATGTTGCTGAACACATATTGGGATGTTGTTTGACATATACCAGGAGCTGTAAGTTCACACCTGAAGTACAATTTGTGTAAAAAAAAAAAAAAAATAGTACCACTTTGGCAAATGCTAGTGGTAGAAGCTCATGCATGGAAAGGGTTAAAATACCAGCATTTGAAATACCTTGGGGTGTCTAGTTTTCAAAAATGCCATATCTGATTATAAGATGACCCCCCAAAATTTGAATATTAATTTAGAGAAAAAAGCTAGAATATGACTACCCTATAGAGAAAAAAGTTTACTAGTAAATACTAATTCACATGTAAACTATTTTATGCCACTCTGCCCCCAGATATGCCTTTTAATCCCCTATTTGCCGCTCTGCCTCCCAGATATGCCTTATACACCCATGTATGCCGCTCTGCCTCCCTGACATGCGTTTTAACCCCCTATTTGCCACTCTGTCTCCAGAAAACCAATGAACCCCGTCCCCATGCCACTCTTAACCCCCCAAACTTACCAGTGCATCCCTTTAGTTGTGACCTGTGTTCAGCCGGTGGAGGTCTGTGTGATGCAGACGTCTGCTGCTGGTGGCCAGTACTTCTGCTGGGGCTCATATGACGGAGCGCCGGCATCGCATATGACGGAGCGCCGGCATCGCATATGACGGAGCGCCGGCATCGCATATGACGGAGCGCCGGCATCGCATATGACGGAGCGCCGGCATCGCATATGACGGAGCGCCGGCATCGCATATGACGGAGCGCCGGCATCGCATATGACGGAGCGCCGGCATCGCATATGACGGAGCGCCGGCATCACATGACCTTCCGGTGCTCCACCATAGAAGCCCCTGCAAACGTTCACCAGCTGTGGGAATGCGCACAGACAACCTCTGCCGGGGCTTCTATGGTGGCGCACCGGAAGGTCATGTGATGCCGGCGATCAGTCATAGAAGCCCCGAGAGGAAGTGCCGGGAGCAGCAGAGGCTGCCAGAGAGGAGGATCCGGGTCCCCTGCAGCACTGTGGGGGATCTGGATCTTAGTCTTGTAGTTAGACCTCTATTTTAGGTCTGATTAGAAAACGACCTCTAATATAGGACAAAATTTATGAATAGGCAACTTTTTTTATTTTATTTTTAACTTTAGTTGTTGAACACAAAAGTAATGGATAGGAGTTGAGTTTGTGGTGTAACTGAATTAAAGTGACTTTTTATGCATACATGTGAGGGATCTGTATTGATATCCTCCCTTTACTATTGATTTTTTTTTCTGTTTTACAGAGTGTGTTTACAATGTTCCTTGGTCCTTTTACCTTTTTCAATGTACAGAAGACTAAGTACCTCCAGATACTGACATCACTAATGAGATGGATTGGTAAGTATCGGAACATTCTATTATGTTCTGTAATCTGGTAATCAACCCCTACTTAGTCAGTGGGAGCAGTGACCTTTAACCATTTCAGTGCCAACCATGGAAATAGTCCAAGGCCAGCATAAAGGGGGCAGAATGTCAACCATGTAACATGTACGTTACTACAGAAACTCTTTTACTGTAACACCGTGGGGGTTACTGACTCATTTCTGAGACCACCAGTACCAATCTTACCCCTTTCCCAGCTTAAGTCTTGCGTGTTTATCTGTACACGCTAGACCTTAGTTAGTGGTAAGACTCAAAGTTACATTTAAAAACAGAAGCCATCTGTGAAGATGAGAACTCTGCTGATCAGTCACAGACCTGCAGCTTTTCTAACTAGTAAGCTCTAATCACTGCCGTATATGTTGCATACAGTTAGGGGGAGAGAGCATTCTGCCAACCAGTCAGTAATGTTTCTTGACTTTGCCCGCCGCTCTTCTTAATGTGTGATGCTGCCCAATACCTTCTAGCATTCTGAATTGCCTTTGAAAGCTCTCCGTCTTCTCCTCCTGTCCCTAGGCAGGGCTTAATGTGCAATCCTAACTGACTTCACTATCAAAATCCCTGAAAACTCACTATACAGGGCAAACAACTAAAGGAAAGGGGAAAGAGAGTGGAAGGGAAAGAAAGAGGGGGGGGGAGAAGGAAAATAAATAATGGGAGGGGGAGAAAGGGAAATGGTTCATGGGGAAAGTAGTAAAGCTTCAGTTTTTTTTTTGTTTGTTTGTTTTTTTAACCTTTTCTTTAGTTTGTTCCTTGGTGCTTCTATTTAACCTGTTGTTTTTTAATCCACTGCAGCTTTTAGCACTATGATTGTTATAGCACTTGTCCGGATTGCTGCAGGGGAAGGGGCCGGTGATCCACCCATAGCCCAGTTCTCAGGGATCCGGAACTTATTTGGTGTCTGTGTGTACTCTTTTATGTGCCAACATTCTCTACCATCACTGATCACGCCGGTGTCCAAAAAGAAACACCTGACTGGACTTGTTCTTTTGGACTACATCTTGGTGCTTGCCTTCTACAGCCTACTGTGCTTCACAGCCATTTTTTGCTTCAGCTCAGGAGCTCTAATGGATATGTACACTCTTAACTTCAGTGGCTGCAGCCCCTACGTGCCCACAGTAGTTGGCTACTTCCTTGGACTCTTCCCTGTTTTCACAATCAGTACTAACTTCCCCATCATTGCCGTCACACTTTGCAACAATTGGAAGACCCTCTTTCATCGTGAGGGTGGGACCTACCCTTGGATTGTGGACCGTATCGTGTTTCCCCTCATTACACTGGTGCCCCCAGTCATTGTGGCCTTCTGTACTAACCACCTTGAAATTCTTGTGAGTGTCACAGGAGCATACGCAGGGAATGGAATCCAGTATGTAATTCCAGCTTTTCTGGCATTATGTAGTCGAAAGGACTCTGCCTTGGTATATGGGCCTGAACTCAGTAATAAATACCTTTCTCCATTTCGGCAAGTTGGCTGGGTGTGGTTTGTGCTCTGCTGGGCACTGGCTTGTTTCATCTTTGTAACAGCTAACTTCATCTTAACTGACATCAACATATAATTAGGTTGTAGGTATGCAGGACACACGAGAATCCAATGAAAAAATGTTTTCCGCCTCCACTATATCTATTGTTTCTCATGATGTTGGGCTGGTCCCTGTCTTACTAATGTATATTGTTTTCTTTCCTGTTAGAATAAGTGTTGTGCCTGCACATTGGAAGATAAAAGTGAAATAATTAACTAACTTCAACGGTCTGATATTTTGCACAAGTAATGTCTGTTTATATGTGCCTTGCTCATAGATGGGAACTTGAGAATCTGGGGGGGTTCTTGGACCTCAAAACTAACTTTGATTTGTCTCTTTACGGCTTAAAATTTAACTGCTGTACTTTTTGTTCTCTCTACAAGTAAAATCCTAGCTTCCTAGCTCTGTGTGCATTAGGTAGCTTTTTGCATTGCACATAGGAAGTGGTTCAGCAGACCTGCTACTGTGGACCAAAGCTTTTTTTTTTTTTTTAAACAGAATAAAGCGAAACGACTTAAGAAATTGTGTATTTAATGGTGGGGTAACTCTTACTACAGAGGAGCTTCTACTGCAAGAAGTGTGGAGCTGGCCCTGTACAATTCATGGAAAGTAGTAAAACACCTAACTGATTGAGCTATACATTATACAAGGTCGAAAAACTTTTACTGGAGAAACTTGCTGGGTTCAAGGACAGATGGGGTCCTTGGGCAACACTGATACACTGTACCCATAGATATTTACCACATAATTTAGTCTGTCTCTGTGTCATGCCCCAGGAATTATATTTAAGGGGACATGAAGGGAGCAACAGACAAAGCTAGGAAACCATTATATGAAACATGTTTTTGTTCCCACAAAGCCACATGAAAGTTAGCCGACTGTCTTCACTTAACCAATTATCAAAAATCATATAAGGCAGAATAAAAAATACATCTTTACATCAGTCATTGAAGCTACTTCTGTCCACATGTTGGTACACTGATACACATAGCCATACAAGGGCATAATACCTGAGCCCTTCTTTCACAGTTAAGGCAGCTTTGCTGGCAGCACGGCCCCTCTGCCTACCAGCCGGCCCTAGCAAGAGACTTTTCTAATGGAAGTCTAAATATCGCCACGTGCTGATTAAGCTCCTTCAGGAACTTATCACCAGACAGGTGACCATTGGTGTCTGGGCCCAGTTCTTTAGAGGCCAAGTCAGAGAACTTGCTGTGCAACTTGAACAGGGCAACCTTCCCTCATTTCAAGGATAACAGCCCGTAGGGCCCAGTCGTGTATAATTTGTGCATCCCGAGTGGTGCACTCGGATATCGTCTCATCGGCCAAATCGAAAGATTTGTGTGAGTGCCCCAGGTAAGTCCAGGAGCTTGTTCCGTGAGGATTTGAGACCTTGTTCCAGGCTTTTCCGGGGAGCTGCGTTGGCACTGTGGCTAGCTGAAGTTAACACAGTGTAACGAACACAGCGTGAATGTTTTCCTAAAAAGGACAATAAAATAGCTGCCCACCCCAAGCATCAGACAGCACTCATGTTGAGGTGAAAAGAGGACTGGGTTTTATTGAAAACACCAGTATTTAAACAGTACAAGGGGGTAACTTACATACAATAGACACAGCAAACCACACACAGTTCTCCATCAGGCCCTCCTTTCCACATTGCTCAGTATTTGCACTCAGCCCAGTAGGGGGTCGCTATTGTAATATGTGGGTGGGGAGGATGGTAAACAAGGGTGGTTCCCTGATTTCTGGCTGAAGCCTTTTGGATATCAGATCCTGGTGCAAATACTCGCCATGGAGCTCTGTGTTCTGTAAATCCTGACTGCGTCCATGCTCCACAGTCTTGAGAGTCTCTGGTAATTGGGGAAACATGGAACTCTGTACCAGGGGCAAAAGTAGTCCTAATAGAGCCCTGTACCCACCTCCCTAAAAAGAAAGAACCCCTTGCAATGCCAGGGCCCATAGTCTGTAGGGAGGAGGCTGCCCCCAGGCCTCTCCAGGAGCCCAAGGCACAAAGCCTCTTTTGTGAACATCATTTTAGCTAAATTTCTAATGTTACCACACGCAAATCATTTGTTTCTAAAGACCGCCTTTGCCATTATCTTTCCTCCCTCCATCTCCACTACCTGAAAATCTCTCCACGCCGCACCTCTTCTGCTTCCCCACTCTGTGAAACCCTCCACTGGGTCCCAATTACCTTTATAATTAAATTTAAAATCCTGGTACTAAAATAAAAGACCCTCCATAATACTGTTCCTCCATACATTTCTGCCCTCGTAAGCAAATACTCTTCCTTTTCCTGTCTAGAAGATCTCACTCAAGCTGCCCCATATCTCTGGAATATACTCCCAACGAACCCTCCCTACAAACATTCAAGAAACATGTCAAAACTCACTTCTTCAGAGAAGCATACCATCTTATCTGCTAGAACTGCTAGAACTTCCTTGTCATTGATACAACCACCACTTTCTCTGTGCCTTATGGGCCCTCTCCACCCAATGTATGGTTTTGTCTTAGTCTGTCAATTCTCGTCTTGCCATACCCCTTGAATATATGTATTGTATTAAGCGCTGCGTAAATTGTTGGCGCTATATAAATAAAAGATAATTATAATCTTGCAGTGATTTCTTCTCATTCTCTGATTTACATTACTTTGCTTCTCATCTAAACCTTGGTCTAAGACCACCATAGAAGTGGATGAAAGAATGCAAAATACTCAGAATTTTCTTCTGAAATTCTCAAGCCCTTTCACTCATAACGTAATTCATTGCAGGAAAACGAATGGGCCAAAAATTAACCAAAGAATGTCTCCGAATAGTTTTTGGCCCATTTGCACGTCTAGTTCCTATTGTATACTTAGTAATGCTTTCAGGATTTGTGGAATTTGTGACAGAACTACCTGTACCCTGGCTGGGTACACGTGCCAAGCTGTGCTTCCTTCTGCCAAGACACCAGCAGTTAACAGTGCCAGACAGGACCAGCGTTGTAGAGAGAAATGGGCCGTAGCTTAGCATATTCAGAGCATGTATTGTCCTGAAAAGGACAGTGGTGTTACTATAGCAGCCCACCCCAAACATTAGCCAGGACCAATGTTGAGTTGAGAACAGAACTGAGTTTATTTGGTACAGCACAGACATTTATACATACACAAACATAATTAGATCAAGAGTGTAATCTCATCACTTCCATCCAGGCGCATACAGTTCTATGGCCAGCAATGTCAACCTGAAAAAGTGTCACTTTTTAGGGGTGATCCTAGGGGTGGTACCAATGGAGAGCTCAGGGTCCAAGGATGCTATGTTCCAAAAATCAGCTTGATCCGACATTGGGACCCTGAGCGACCAGGGAATGGTCCATACGGTAGCTGGGCCACGACTGGGTAAACACTGATTCTAAAGATGGGAAATAAAACCAGGTTTCCCAAATGAACTCCCTCTCCGTAACCACCTCCAATTGTGACCCACCACGAGTACAGTATAACCCCAAAAGAGCAACATGGTGAGACAACTGATGTCCGTAGCGACTCAGTTCCAACTATCAATGGGCATTGCCAAAGTTCCATGGATTTGTGGCTAGGTCCCAGTCAGGCACATGGAGTGTTTCTGGCCATGTAGAGCTCCATAGCTGGCTAGGTCATGGAAGTCTGGTTAGGGCCAACAATACTGGGTTTCCTGATGACCCTGTTCCCCCAATGAGCACAAGGTGATTTAGACATAAGAGGAGATTGGGAAGGTAGGTAAGGAGTCGCTTAATTAATCTGCCATGGCCCCCCTCCCAAACTCAAACCTACCCCAATGCCTCAAGGGTTACCCTGACAGCCTTGGCAACCTTTTTCAACAAACCCTCCATCATTAACAAAGCAGAATTTAATTGTTCTTTAGGGAATGTGTGACAAATAAAATACAGACACGTGTGTTGAAAAATGTATATTAATATTGAATTAGGTTACTATTACATGTTATAATACATAGCATACACAAAAAATGTAATAATACAAAACAAAACCCTAACCTAAGCACTTTTTGTGTAATATTGTTTTGATTTTATTGAAGTTTCCCTGTGCTCCCAGGGCCTTGAAGAAGACCACCCCTGAGCCAAGTGAGGCATTACTTACCTGGACCTTTTGTGTGCTGTCTGGGGGAGATTTTCCAGAGCCTGGCTTAGCTGGGTCTGGCTGGGTCAAGTTAGTTGGTTATTAGGCAGGCCAGTCTGGGCCAGCATCGTGTAGTTAGAGAGGGCTCCAATTGGGAGCTAGGTTGTTTCTTTTTATGATTTTGTTTTGAGCAATTAAAAATAAAGCACTGTTTTGCTTTAAGTTGGTTTTCCAGAGCCTGATTGCCCTAGAGGACTGTGCTTAAGACCCCTAACTGTGACATTTTATGGCCCTTCTGCTACAGGGTTTTTCACACAGGGTTACAATAGTCAAGGCGGGAGAATGTTGAAGGAAGGCATTGGAAGGAAGAAAGATTTTGGAGAGATTGTGTTTTAGGAAACATGCAGATATCCAGTTAGAGGCAGAGGCAGGTATTTACACAATCTAAGAGGGAGAGAGAGACCAGGAGAGGATAAGTAGATCTGTGTATCATTACCATACAGAGGTCTGAGATTAGTTTGCCAAGTGAGGAAGTGTAAAGTGAGAACAGAAGGGGTCGTAGAACTGAGCCTTGGGGTACCCTGACTGTGAAATGGGAGGGAAAGTGCTACTGGAAAGGGAGAAGCTGAAGGTACAATCAGAAAGGTAGAATATGAACCATGAGAGAGCAATGTCACGAACACCGATATTATGAAGATTCTGAAGGAGAATGAGCTATAATGTGGCCTATAATTACTGACATGGGGACTTACTAGAGAAGATTGGTGTCATTAAGATGTGCTAAACTATGTAATTTTGCCATGATCCTTCTAGGTACATTTGGGGGGGGGGTCAGGAATCTTCAGTTTTCATACTTAATTCTTAAAATGACAAGTTTGAACAAAGAAGAAGGTACTGTATACAATGCCTCTGTTTCTGGTGAATCTATATTACACACAAATGATTCTTTACTTCTCTGTTTCTAAACGCTGCATGATAAATCACTGCACCACACTGACAGTCCTAATGTGATTTTCATTTGATTTAACAATCTTGAAGCTGCATAGTGCTTTACACTATGTCAGCTGGAAATGCAGTTACAATTATCCCCCAGCGTGTTTATTTTTACTACATAGGGAAACATTAACCAATGTTCTTTCACATCTTACATCTGTAAAATACCTTAACTAAAACTTTAGGAAAACTCTACATATAAGTCATACATTTCAGACTTGGGGAGTTGGGTATCGTATATGAGATTTTACATTATACAAATAAAATTATATACAGAACGAATTCAACATAGACTAGTTTTGAACTGCCACAGATAGACATCCGTGTTTAATGTGCATGGCTAAAGGAATATCACATTTGCAGAAAGACTTCCCATACCACTTTATACGTTGTACCTACGTGTAATACACACTAGCTGCGTGTATCCTAAAATAAGCAAAAAAGCATAAACTCATACATTAGACTGAATACAATGAGCCAACACACCAGTTTTTTTGTGGAAACATTTTTATTCCTTCACTAAAGGGATATGACAGAGGATTAACAATTATTTACCTCTTGAGCATTTGGCACAGCACCTTGGATTTCATTGCATGTACAGACATTGCAAGTGCATGCTCTGAAATAGCATAGGTATCCCGATAGGCCAGTGTGGCTCTACAGTGGCCATAGATCAGTAATAATGGCATAATTCGGTGTAATGCTGCATGTGTTTCACACAGAAATACTCCACAAAGCACAGAGAGGCTGAAAGGCACTTGGACAGTAGAAACAAGTGTCCTTTTTTATCAGATGGCAACATGGGAGCATTTCTAGCATATTAGCAAGATATAGATACTTTTTTGTGTTATGTTTGATCTTTTGACTATGCCAATAGTTTTTGTCCACATAATTTCAGACACATCTACTGATCTCAGCAGCTAGCCAGGTTTGAGTATTATGTCATCTACACAAAAGATTGATGTTTTGGTTTAATTACCAACCTACTGTCTGAAAAATTATATGTGTTAGCAACTCTATGTTTGCCAGGTTTACAGGAACTGATAATTATTAACGTAATGCGTATTAGAACAGTAAACCCAACCCTAGTAGGTCAGGGGTAAAATCCAGAGGTTGCAGGTAGTGAGTGATTAAACTCAGGATGACTCAGTATTTAGTTATAACTGCATGCAATTATCAGTAACTTAGTAACTTGTTAAACATTTGTGTCCTTATGTATTCAGAGCATTTATTAAAAGTGATGACTTTTTGTACCAAATGTTCTTTTATAAGAAAGTAGATTGAGCAACACCTCATTCCAGAAAAGTGTAATCCTAATTTTGTTGTATTTAAAATGTTTTTATTAAAACAAAAATGATAACCAGGTTGATGATAAGCAGTACTGCAACACAGCACAGGGCATTACACATAGAGTACAACTTCCAGTCTTGGGACATATGGTTTAGCACATTTGTGGAAACAACCTAGGGAAGTGGGGTGGTGGAATGGCTGGGATAAGTGAGGAGAGAAATGGAGGGGGTTGAGGGAAATGGGGCTCGTCTCTAGACTGTCAATAAAAAGGGAGATAAAACTATATATATATGTATATATGTATATACATATATATATATGAAAAAATATATGTATATTATAATATATGTATCATAAGAGAAAAGGAAAGTAAAACAAGGAGTGATAAGATTAAAAACAAAAGAAGGAAGAGGATAAAGCTGACTGCCTCAACGAATATTTCTGTTCAGTTTTTACAGATGAAAATGAAGGAAAGAGACCTCAGTTAGGAAAAGACTCATTTGATATATGTGAGTTTATCGGGATGAAGGTTCTAATTCAGTTGTCTGAGGTGAAGACAAATAAGCAGTTGGGGACTGATGGGATACACCCCAAGTTTTTAAAATCATTAACGGGAGTTGTCCCAGAGGATTGGAAATTACAGGCCAGTAAGTCTTACATCTGTAGTGGGGAAATTAATGGAAACTATGTAAAGGATAGGATTGAGGTAAACAACATGTGTTTACCTCAGGAAGATCATGTCAAAGTAATCTTTTTTGATTGGGTGACTAAAGTAATTGATCAAGGTGGTGCAGTAGATATTGTGTAGATTTCAGTAAGGCTTTTGACACTGTCCCACATAGAAGATTTATCAATAAACTGCAATCTCTTGAGTTTAAATCCCAATATTGTTGAATGGATTAGGCAGTGGCTGAGTGACAGAAAACAGAAGGTTGTAGTCAATGGCGTATATTCGGAGCTAGGTCTTGTTACAAATGGCGTACCTCAGGGATCTGTACTTGGATCCATTCTCTTTAATTTTTGTGTTAGTGATATTGCAGAAGGTCCTAATGATAAAGTATTTCTTTTTGCTGAAGACACAAAAATTTGCAACAGGGTTGATGTTTCTGGAAGGATAAGCCTAATGGCAAATTATTTAGGTAAACTGGAAATAGGTCAGAGCTGTGGCAACTGGTATTTAATGTGGATCTAACACCTAACATTGACGTGTGAGGAAAAGGATTTAGGGGTGATTTTTCCGAGTATTTAAAGGTAGGTAGACAATGCAATAGAGCAGCAGGAAATGCTGGCTGAATGCTTGGTTGTATAGGGAGAGGTATTAGCAGTAGAAAGAGGGAAGTGCTCATGACGTTGTACAGAGCACTGGTGAGAGCTCACTTGGAGTATTGTGTAAAGTACTGGAGACTGTATCTTCAAAAGCATTTAGATATGCTGGAGAAAGTTCAGAAAAGGGCTACTAAAATGGTTCATGGATTACAGGAAAAAACTTACAAGAAAAAGATAAAGGAGCTTAACATATATAGCCTGGAAGAAAGACGTAACAGGGGGATATGATAGCAATATTTAAATAATTACAGGGAATCAACACGATAAAGGAAGAAAGTTTATTTAGAAGGCGAAATACTACCACAACAAGTCTTAAGCTAGAGGGCAAAGGTTTAAAAGTAACATCAGGAAATAATACTTTACTGAAAGGGTAGTGGAACAGTCTTTTAGCAGACGTGGTAGATGTTCTAACCAAGTGAAGACTTCTAAGCAAGCGTGGGATACGGCTAAGATAGATATAGGATAAGGCCAGGGGACGATAGATATAGACACTGCCCACAGTGCATTGTGGAAGGGGGAACTCAAGGACTCTAAGGGAATTTTACATTACTTTACCTAGCACATAGTGTGGGATTAGCAGAAGAGTTTGGCAGAGGAGTTCTAAAACCAGTAGTTTTGTGATCCTACCCTATTTGCTTTGTTTTAGCTCATCCTTATACACCTTGTTTAATCCCACCTGAGAATTTTTTCTTGTTTTATACTGGTAGCACTATTCCCACCATAATAAAGTGTTTAGATGCATTATTTATGTGTCTGGCTTTGTTATTTCACTGAGGGCACGTAGGAGATTTTAAGGGTTTTGAATTTCCTGTCCTACCTGGACCAGGCAATCTTTTCCTCTTCATGCTACTACAGGGGAAAATAAATTATTATGTAAAAATTTACTGTTTCTTCAGGTGGAATTAAGCAAAGAATTTTCATTCCGAGAAGGATCACATTTCAGCCCTCATAGGTGTTAAGTGGGTACTGGATTCTATATTAGTGTGTTTTACGGCACCACACCTACGCAGTGGTGTCGCTACAGGTGGGCAAGGGGGGGCAATTGCCCCCCCCTAGGATATTCCTTGCCCCCCCTGTTGCCCCCCCTTTGATCATGGGGTTAAATTTAGCCAACGGTAGAGGGAGGCAATTTTTGAAATCCTGATGAACTGCAAATATTAAAATCAGCCATTTAGCCTGTGCGGTACGTGAGTAACCATCTCATCCCTGGAGCGCCTTGCATTTTTACTGCAAAACTTATTTTTGCTGTAAAAGTGATTTTTTTTTCTCCCTTTACCATAATTTCTTTGGGATTGTAAGGGGAAAGAATGGTGTGTGCTTCTGTGAGTGAATGTATGGAAAGTATGGTGTGGTTGAAGCCTTGAAGCCTTGACGTGGCATTACTGCTCACGTAGGAAGTTAAATTATGGCACAAAAAGTACACATTTGCAAGAACTACACCCCTTGGCGCATCAAATGAGGGGCTGCATGTGTTTCTAGTACAAACCTGGTGTGCGCAAGACACAAATGAACATGCAAATACCTGCAAATACATGGTTAGAAAAAACATATTTTCTAGCCAAAGCGACATATTCCATCATTTGTGCACTCAACTTTTGTCCTAAAAATACATGTAGCCCCTCATTTGAAGCTCCAAGGGGCGTAGTTTCTTAAAATGGATGAATTGTCCGAATGAGGGAGAGCATGAGTTAATATGTGGATGAATTGTCTGAATGAGGGAGAGCATGAGTTAATGTGTGGATGAATTGTCTGAATGAGGGAGAGCATGAGTTAATATGTGGATGAATTGTCTGAAATAGGGAGAGCATGAGTTAATGTGTGGATTAGCAGGATGTTTGAGCCTTGGGGACCAAGATGGCACAGGCAGGGTGTCAAATCAAAGATGGCAAATCTTATGTGTGTTATCTGGGTGCTGGTCAGGTTCTATGTGGGCAGTGTGGACGCCAGGGGTGGCTTTGGGGTGTGCAACCTGTGATCTATCCCTGTAATTTAGGGGGTTTTAAATATACCTTTAATGCCATGTTTTTATGTGAATTCCAATTGATCTGCACCTACAAAGCTGGGTTTTTGTGTTATTCTGTTGATCCATATCTGCTATGCTATGTTTCCATACATTATTTATGTATACCTGCAAATACAGGGTTTGTATGTCTTGTTCAGTTGATTAATACATGCAATGCTGTTTCCATGTATTTATTTGATCTATACCTGCAATACTACATTTAATATATATTATTATTGTATACCTGCAAATACAGGATTTGTATGTCTGATTCTGTTTATTTGATATATACCTTCAGTGCTGAGATCACAAGTGAATTTCAATTGATCTATACATGCAAAGCTGGGTTTGTGTGTTAATGTGTTGATCTATACCTGCTATCGGCAGCAGGGACTAATATTAATATATATATCGGCAACTGGAGCTAATATTAATATATATGGGCAGCAGGGGCTAATATATATATATATATCAGCAGCAGGATCTAATATTTATATATATATATATTGGCAGCAGGGTCTAATATTAGGCCCTGAAATCATTTAGTACAAAAGTTAAGGTATTGTATTGTTTAAAGGATTTCAAGGATTAGTCGTACTAAATTGTGGCTTCAGGCTTCCCATGTTGAATGATCAAGTATTGTATTGTCCAATAACAAAAGTATCATTCCATAGCACATTACTTTTGGCAATATATATGTATATATATATATATATATATGTTTTTTAGTGGTATGATTTAATGGTGGAAATTATTAATGCCCCCCCCCAGTTTGACTGTGGTATCTTGTGTGCCCCCCCCTATATATTGTTTCTAGAGTCGCCACTGCACCTACGGGTTTATCTTCCTCTATGGTCATTTACTCCTTACTGGGATGTCTCTTTAGTCCTAAAGGCTATGTTGTATCCTCAATTTGTGTCCTTTTTGTCTGAATTGCCACTCATATGGTGGTGATACAGTATGTTGCTCAATTCCAGATGAAAGTGGTCTAGGAGAAGGAGTTAGCTGGCTTTTTTTTTCATGACTTAGTTTCAAAAGTGAAGCTCAGGTAGGGTCTGTTTGTATAAATTTCAAGGTATGCAGCGTAATCTTCAACTCTTAGCAGAGTGGTTGTAGTCACTGTCTATAAACCATATCAGGTCTTTTTCTACATCCAAGGCAGCTGCAGCTCAGTGTTCCCTACAAAAGTATCTGTAGAGCTATTAATACATTCATCAGACATTCCTACCTGGACTGTGGTGAGATAAGTATTGTGGTCAATGTTTTAGCCAGTTGAACTCTTCCTGTATTACATGTCTTTTGAACAATATGCCTGTTGAATGCAAAATCTTAGTTCAGTTTTCTCTCTGCCCACCATCTTGCATGGATGGGGTAATCAGTGGTGTTCTGGGTTATGTTGGACCTTTAGGTTGCAGGTTAGTCTTGGAAAGTGTTGCATTGTATGTTGGGCTGTCACTCATTTATTGTATGTTACTGTGTTTTTGTCTCTTATTAAATATCTGTTAAAGTAGAAGAAACTTTGTGAGATATATTTTTATATTTGGTTTAAACACCACATTTGGCGACCACGAAGAGACTTCTACAGCAGATATTTATGAGGCCAGTGACTAAATTGCATTTGTAGTGCACAGCGCAACTGCAGTGCAGCATTTTCACAAGACAGGGGTGTAATTACTGATTTTAATATATATTGTGCATAATCTTGTTGATGTTTTGTTTGTTTGAAATCTTGGCCTGATTTGCGTATGAGGCCTGGTGATAGTAAGACAGTATCCCTCACTGTGGAGATATCTTCAACATCTTTATTGCAAATGGTGTCTTATTTTGTTCTTACATTTGTGCATAATTTTAGTAGCAATTTTATTTGTAATTTTTTTCTTTATACACCAGTTTTAATATCTTTGCCATTGATCGTGGGGTAGGCCTGGTGCATGTGTGAGGCCTAGTTGAATACAAAAACCTCATGGTGAATTGAATTGTGTGTGGGGGGTTTTGTTTGGTTTTCTCACCATTTTCTTTGTTTCTCATTTCAGGATAGGCCATCAAAAGGGAACTTTTCTGTATTCGCCTTAACATATAAGCATTGTTACCATTGTCTGCACTATTTAAAGGGGGTTTCATTTGAATTTGTTTTTGTTTTTGAAGATTAACAGTATTTTACAATGGCATTCCCAGGTGCTAACTATTTTTCTGTAGAAGTGCACAATTATTTTAGAAATTATATTCAAAAGCATATTGGTCCATACATGCTCCCAGAACCAACAGATTCAAACTGTGGGAAATATGAAGGATTTATGGATGTTTTAACAAACATTATTAAAGCTAAGTGCTAAGAAAAGAAAAGGTTTAATTGCACAATCTGTACTGTCTACAATTGGAGGTTTGGCAGACACGGTACAGAAATTAAAAAAGAGAATCTGGAATTAGCAGGCAAAATGGAGGAAGCACAAAATGAAAAGGACTGCATTATGCTAGCTGCCTTAAAGACCACCACTATCGTGGATAACTTACAAAAGGAATTACAAGACATAGAGGAACAGAGGGATACATATTTGGTTAAAATCACTGAACTCCAGAACATGGTAATGGAGTATAAAAATAAAATAAAACCTGAAAACCCAAGGGAAGATTTACATAATAGCCCAAGACTTAATCTTCCACAAGCCCCAATAATTGTCTCAGAAAAATTTAATGTGCAACAAATGCCAATAGGTTTTTCTACCCAGACACATCCTTTGTCTATGGCTGAGAAGGATAGTTTCCAAAAATGGTGGGGAAACATGCCAACCAATGATTTTAACAATTTTACACATTGGTTTCAGAGGGGAGCTGAGAGAGCTATTAAAGGAGGCCTTAAATTAGAGGAATGGACGGAGCTGTTAGAGTATGCTATGGGTCCCATAGCTAGTATTTTACTGGGATTTAATGGCAGTGTGTCTAAACAGGCAGGAAGAATTGCAGCAAAACAATTCTATTTACTCAGTGTAGAGAAAGAATTAGCCGACATTACAATGAGACAAACAGATGGTCCTAGAGAAGTAGCTCAGCGGATATTATTCTGGTCTACACTGCGTCAGCCACAGCGGCCAATGGAGTTGGGTTCACCAGCACATATATCCAGAGTGTTGGATGCTCTACCCCATGAATGTCAGGAGTTTGTGAGGCTATTTGACCAAAGGTCCACAGACCTAGAACTGCTGCTAACTAGAGCAGACAAGTGGTGGATTGATCATCTTCACACTGAACATGCGTTTGTTGTCTCGGCAGTGAGACGGTTTCAAAGAGAACCTAGAGATATGAAATGCAAGGAGAATAATTGGAGAAATCGGCAATGGGAGGAGCTTCAGGGAAATAGACATAGATTTAGTCAGAATTGGAGGAGGAAAGAAGGAAATAATTGGATAAACCAGAGATTTGGAGACTGTAATAATAATGGAAGAAACAGGGAGAGTGGTAATTGGAGGAGAAATGAAAAAGAAGATACATTTAAAAATCTGAGATGGGAGGAGCCAGAGAAAGACAATAGATACTGGGGGAGTAATAATTGGAATACCAGAAGGATAGGTAATAATTTGGGGAAACAGAGATGGGATGAGCCAAAAAGGTACAACTACTACTGGCAAGATAATAACTGGGAAATTAAAAGAGAGAGAGAGGGTTACTGGAGAAATTAGAGATGGGGGGATCCTCAGAGAAATGGCACAAGGCAAAATAATAATTGGAGGAGGAAAGAAGGGGTCAGTAACTATAGGGAACCAAGACAACAAACTGAGAGAATGAGGGGTGGTGTAGAAACATTGGGAGAACAGGCTAGGGAGTTAAAAAGGGGGATCAAGAAAGAGGAAGAAGAGCATAAGAAGTCAGAGTTATTGGCAGTGCCTGCATCTGACTTAGATGATGGATTATCTGATTGTTCCTTCAGCTCAGGGTCACAAAGTTATATGAGCGAAGTATTGCCTGGTTGTGAAGAATATTCTGAACAACAATCTCCACAACACAGAACAAACCCAGCAGATCAACTTCTCTTTGGGTCTCAACCTAGACACTAACCCTGCCATCAACCCCACAACAATTATTTTTTGATCTTACAGGACATCTCAGAGCTTAAGAGACAGTGGTGATGGACCAGTGGATAAGTATACACTGTATCAAATTGTATTATTGTAAAGAGAAAAAAATCATGGTTTAGGTTAAATGTTAAAAGTTTTTTTAAAGGGGGCGAGTGGGATGCTGAAATATATGTGCATCCTAACATAAAGTAATTAGTTACTGGCAAAACTGAGGAGAATGTGTTCTGGCAATAGTTTATTTTGATGGCCAAAAGAGGGATTGCCAAAAAGACAATATAACTTTTTGATTTTAATATTTATTTTATTCTTTTAAATCCATAGAACCATGAAAGAGCTTACAGTTATAATCCTGGACCACCACTTCATTACCATCACTTCATTTAATTTATGCCTATGTTATGTATAATAAATGTACTGTAATTTGTGGGTCACGGGTATTGTAAAATACATTGCAGGAAAACTCATGTCGCTGAGGGAATTTATTCCGGAGGGACGGTGGGCTGAATTTTTACCTATAAGGTTTTTTTTCCTCCCACTGGGTTTTCTTGCATTTGGGTAGGGGGGAGTATTTAAGATTGTAATGTAAATATGTTGATATATGCATGTTTTAATGTAAAGTGACAGTCCTAGGTCAATTGCAGAAAAACTTACGTCGCTGAGGGAATTTATTCCGGAGGGACGGTGGGCTGAATTTTTACCCAAAGGGTTTTTCGCTCCCACTTGGCTTTCTGCATTAGAGGGGGAATACTTAGAAAATGTGCAACACAAGAGAAAATAAAGTGGGGGAATGTGGTGACATAAGTATTGTGGTCAATGTTTTAGCCAGTTGAACTCTTCCTGTATTACATGTCTTTTGATATGTTAACGAGGGCACACCTACAGTGATTCAATATGCCTGTTGAATGCAAAATCTTAGTTCAGTTTTCTCTCTGCCCACCATCCTGCATGGATGGGGTAATCGGTGGTGTGCTGGGTTATGTTGGATCTTTAGGTTGCAGGTTAGTCTTGGAAAGTGTTGCATTGTATGTTGGGCTGTCACTCATTTATCGTATGTTACTGTGTTCTTGTCTCTTATTAAATATCTGTTAAAGTAGATGAACCTTTGTGAGATATATTTTTATATTTGGTTTAAACACCACATGGACGTTAGAGCTTCTTCTGACTCTAGTCTTGGTCAAATTGTTCTGCACACAATTGAAATATTTTTTTGTTTTCTTGTTGTTGCAAATGTAACTGCTTTCATCTGTTTGTTCTGCTGTTGTCCCTAATAAATCTGCATCCCACTAGGATTTCCCAATTCCAGTATAATCATTTAAATCTTCATCCTAATCAGATTTGATGATTATGGTATATAATTAACAGAGCTATGTCCAACACAAGTTAACTTGGAACACGTAGAAGTTCTTGTAGTTTGCAAATATCAGTTTACATTTCCCAAATGCAAACAAATTAGGGCTGTGTCCCATATATTTGTCTCACTAGTTTGAGTCTGTGTACTAGTAAAAATAAGCAAAAATATACACTATATGGCTAAAACTATGGGGACACCTGACCATCGCACCTTTATGAAGTTGTTGGACATCCCATTCTAAAATCATGGGCATTAATATGGAGTTGCCCCCTTACTCATTGCAGCCATAACAGCCTTCACTCTTCTTGGAGAGTGTTGCACAAGATTTTGGTGTGTCCCTGGGATTTTTTGTTTGCCTGAATGGATACAAAGCACCAAAACATGTTGTTGTGGACCTTGCACAGGGTCACAGTCATACTAGAACAGGAAGGGGCCTTTCTGCCACAACGTTGAAAGAATACAATTGTCTAAAATGTGTTTGTATGTTGTAGCATTAACATTACCCCTCATTGGAACTAAGGGGCCTAGCCCAAACCCTAAAAACCAGCCTCAGACTTTTATTCCTCTTCCACTTTTATTCCTCTTTGACCCGCAAACAGGAAAACGGTACCTGCCATTTTTCAGAGAAAAAGTCTAGCTCCGATCTTCCAGCGCTTTTCCTCATGGAGCCCGCAGGCCCTTCTGCTGATGTGAATGTTGTGCCATGCACGAGGAGCGATGTCGACAAACTAAAGGACCTAGTCCTTTCCATCAAACAAGATCTCATGGACCATATTCACAATGAACTCCGTGAATTGACGAGGGATGTGGCAGAGATAGGATATAGGATCTCGGACTGATGTCCTCGAACGCACCCAATCCACCACACACCGTGACCAACGCCAGATGGAATCCGACATGGCCGCTTTGTAACAAGAGGTCCTTACCTTGCAAGACGCACAGGAGGACCTCGAGAACAGATCGAGGAGGGCCAATTTTCGCTTACAGGGAGTTCCTGAGACCCTACAGATCTTAGGCCAAGTGGTGACGTGACGCGGTCGATTAAATCGCTATCGGAAGCTGCGGACCTACTTCAAGACCTGGGTCTACCTGCCCTATCTGCTGGCCGCAAGAGAAATAGGCAAGATCCTGGACCTCAACGAGCGGGTGAGTGGTTCGACATCCCCCCAGCCCCGCTTAGAAGAAACATCCAGGCCCCTGACGAGGCTCAAGCTGCCAACTAACATCAGGTGCCCGTACTCCCATCCTTCACGGGGGTCCAAGTTGCCTTAGGGGTCCCAGGCCGCATACTCCTCCCGGGATACGACGACAACTTCTCCTCCGCGACCATGTGACTCTTCCCGACGTCCCGGTCCACGACGCATCGTTTGCGGCGCAATCTTCATCTATCTCAGCCGGACACAGCCGCCACTCTGCTACACACACACCTCAATGCACCTGTCAACACCGGGATCCCCCAGATGACATCGTACACCAACCCACACACACACCGACAGATCGTCACATGCCACTACCAGCCGTTGCCCTACATCGAGATGACCACCTGGCGCCTCGATTTCCCGATCACACTCCTGTCACACTGCTGTCGTCTACCCTCAGGAACTATCCAGGCCCTGGGACAGCTAAGTTCTCCGTTTTCATTTTCGCGTTTTTGTTTTTCTTGCGTGGTTTTCTTTTTCTCTTTTCGCTACCAGTTATGGCCATTTCGGGACATGGGCGATTTGACTCTAGATCCACAACCGTATCGTGCCTTTACCGTTCAACTCATGGTATCGTACACCTTTGAGCATGTCATACCCGGAGTGGCTGCCTTACTATGATAGCTCCGTACCGTCGCTGTTCTTACATGTACTTTGGTTAAATGACATAGGGCAGAAGAGACCATTTTGGTGGAACGACATAACAGAACCCAGGAGACCCTTCTTGGTTTTCCGATGATCTGACACCTGAGTTTATGACTGACGTGGAGTCAGCATGGTGACTTGCCGGACAGATTGACTTAATGCTCTAGTACATTCTATTGTATAGTCAAACAAAAGCAAAAAAACAAAACAGAGACAAATCAAATGAAGCAAGCAAAAAAAAAAGGTAAACAATTTTATACATCTTGATAGGTAAGGCTGATCTCATTATGATTGATTCAATCTGTTATATATATTTTAAGTATTATTTCATAGTGAAATCTACCCCAGCGTTATTGGGCTCAACACACAATGATATCCTTTTATCTAAGCCCAATAATTGATTTTTTTAATATCGTTAAGTTATTTCTAATTTGCTTATCCAGTTTCCCCACTCCTTATATCTGGCGTTGTTCCCTTTTAAATTATAGACAATCCCTCTTTCCATTTTACATTGATGTATTATTTGTGCTTTAGTTTTTGCCCAAGGATTGACTTCCGAGGACTTCCAATTTTTTTTTTAATTTAACAGCGGTTAAAACATGGAATAGGATCTTTTTTTCAAATCTTTTTAGCCATTTCTGGGGATCTAATAATATCGCGCTCAAAAAGTCCCTCTAACATCTTAAAGATCCCTTCCCACATCGTCTTTATAATAGGGCAACTCCACCATATATGGAGAAAATCTCCAACAGATTTTCAACATCGCCAGCATAGGGGGGAAGAATCTGGAAACATTTTGGTCAATCTTGTAGGTACGAGGTACCATCTATTATTTAATTTAAATTGGACCTCACAAACTTTCAAACAGTGAATTGTGTCACGCATTTGGTTGAAAGCCATAAAGACATCTTTTTCGGGAATCTCTACTTTTGTGCCCATTTGTGCATGTATCGGTCGATCTTTTTTTATTCATATTAATTATTTCCATACATCTACTTACTAGTTTCCTATATACTTCTGTCTTCAATAATCTCTCTAGTTTTACTATGTTTTGAGATTGCTCTCCTGTATATAGATGTTTTTCTAACACGTTTTTAACTCTTAAATAATTAAACAGTTGGCCTTGTGGTAACTCAAATTTTGTACTCAGTTCGTTAAAAGTTTTTATCCTATTTCCATCAACTAGATCAGAGATATTAATGCTACCCCTTTGAGTCCAGGTTCGTAAATCTAGGTTCTCAACAATATTAGATCTCACCTCTATTGGAAGAACTTGTAAAAATTTATTAGTAAGTCCCATCTGTCTTTTTAAATATCTCCATTCCTCTAGAATATGTCTTAAGCTCAAGCAGCTGTTTAAATTATTTCTTTTTCCTTCTATTTGCCAAAATAGTGGTACAATGTCACTGCTTGTCTCCTCTATCTTAGATTCATATTGGAACCATTTCTCCTTTTTTGCCCCTCCCAGCTGAGAGATGATTGGAACACCGCACAAGCATAGTCTTGTAATAATGGGCTTCCCAGGCCTCCCTGTTTTTTCTTTCTGGCTAATACCTTCATCGAAATGCTGGGCTGACTGCCTTACCATATTAATTTATTGAAGGAAGATTGTATCATCATAATCCATCTTTTTGGTATTTTTAGAGGGATCATTCTTAGTAGGTAAATAATTTTAGGCATAACATATGCCTTTACGGTGTTGATTCTTCCCCACCATGAAATTTCCATCTTTTTCCATTGGCCTAGTTGTCTATTTATATTTCTTATTAAAGGGAGTAAATTATCTTCCCAAAGTTTAACAGGATTAGCTGTAACTTTAATTCCTAGATAGCTATATACTTTGTGCGTCCAAACAAACCTACATTTAGAGTCTAATTGGGTAATTTGTCCTTGGTTTACAAACATTGGCATGGCTACTGTTTTATCTATATTTAGTTAGTAATTTGAAAACTGACTATATCTCTTGATTATCTTCATGAATTCTATAGTGGAAATAACCGGATTTGTCATCGTGACTAGAATCTCATCAGCCTTTATATGAGACAATGTATAAGATGTATTTTTGTGTCCTTCCCTTGTACCCCACCTCTTTTTTTTTCTTCTCTTCTTCTCTCTCTTCCTCCGAGTGTTCCTGGGCGACTGCTCCACCATGTCCTCCATCTCAACCATTCGCCTTATACTACCATGTCTAAATGGCGGGTGACGTCACAATAATCTCACACAACGTCACCTGAACTCTCCTCAGAAGAGGCGCCTAGCCATGAACTACTACCAAAGACACTGTGGTGACATCGTCCTACTCCAGGAAACACATCTTCGAGCCTCGTATCTACCGACTTACTGGGGCAACCACTTTGGCAGACACCATCATGCCACCCATCCTACTCAGAAGAAAAACGGGGTCAGTATATTTCTCCGATCCTCCCTGGGTTTCTAGCTCCAATCGGTAAAAGCAGATAAATGAGGCAGATACCGCCTGGTGACTGGCCTGCTGCACTCCCATCTGACAGCTATCCTCAACATATACGCTCCTTCCATGACGGCCGCCTCTTTCTACGCACAACTTTCTGACATTCTTATGCCATTCCACCATCATCAACTTATAGTCAGGGGTGACTTCAACACTCTGTGGGACTCGATCCTGGACAGGAGAGGTCCCTTCCCTCTACTGCACCCTCCTCTCAACACAAAACACCTTAAAGATTTTACAAAGACCGTCGCACTAGTGGACATCTGGAGACTCCTCCATCCCACCCCCACCGGTCCTATTCACGGATTGACTATATATTTTTGGGCCAATACCTGGCCAACTCTGCGACGTCGTGAGAGATTCATCCTATCTCCTGGTCAGACCATGGAGCAATAGAATGCTCTCTTCACCTGACAGGCGTCCCGAAAGGACGAGGGCAGTGGGGCATGGACGAGTTCCTGCTCACCGACCCCCTGGTGATTGCAGAAATAACTAAAGATCTGGAGGACTTCTTTCACTTTAACGAATCTCTAGAGACGGACCCCCTACTCGTATGGCAGACCCGCAGACCCACAAGGCGTTCATTAGAGGCTCCTTCATCTGCATAAAGGCTCGCCGCAAAAAACTCTACCAGGAAACTATAGACTCTCTCACGTCCCGACTGACTGTGTTAGAAACTCTCCATAAACGCACGATTGACACTAACACCCTCCACGACATTATACAACCGAAAGGTGAAATAAATCTGCTTCTCACCTAACAAGTTCTATACTCTCTCAACGCTATCAATCAGAGATTCTTCGAAAAAGCCAATAAACCAGACACCATGCTGGCCAGGCGGTTGAGAGCTCAGAGAAAGACACAGAACATCTCCATGATTGTGGATCCCCAAGAAATCCTGGGTTCACGCTACCGATATCGCCAACCAATTCGCTATGTATTATCAGGCTCTGTATGATGGAAATAAAGCCCCAATGAATGCTCAAGGACGGGACCACCTGCTTCACTTCCTTGACTCCCTCCCCTTACCGACCCTTCTCCAACACCATACTGAATCGCTGAGTAGCCCCTTTACAGAGGAGGAGATGCAGGCCATCTTAGCTACGGTTAAGCTCTGGGTCCAGATGGCCTCCCATCAGCGAAGCTGCTGGCAACCAGGCCTGGGGCGGTCATACACACGCTGATACACCCGGACCAAGTGGGTTTAATCCCCGACAGAGAAGCTCCGGACAACATCCGCCGCACCGTTGACCTGATAGAAACAGCCAGACTCACTCATCAGGGATCCATGTTGTTGGCTTTAGACGCAGAAAAAGCCTTCGACAGGATTGGATGGACCTACATGTGGGCTGTCCTGGAGAAATTCGGACTTGGCGAGGGCTTCCTGAAAGGAATCTGCACATTATACGGCCACCCCTCTGAGACGGTTGCCCTGATGGGCTGTGAGGCGTCGACCCTAGACATCCACAATGGCACCAGACAGGGGTGTCTGCTCTCTCCGCTCCTGTTCGTCCCTATGTATTGAACCTTTAGCAGCGGCTATCAGACATCACCCGGACATCAGAGTCCTCGACACCCGATACAAGTTGAGCCTCTTTGCGGACGACATCCTCCTCTCCTCCTCACCCTCACTAAACACCCTCATCTCGCTTGCATACCTCTATGACACGCTCTGTACCTTTTCCCAGATAACTGGATACAAAATCAATGAAACTAAACGTGAAGCTCTGGACATAAACTTGGAAGACTCGCTGAAACACTCGGTGGCTACTAACTTTAAATTTACCTGGCAACCCTCGCATCTCAGGTACTTAGGTATCCAACTCACCAGAGACTTTACCTCAATATACAGAGAAAACTTCCCCCCTCTTCTCTCCGCTCTTTGTAGGGCACTTGAGCAGTGGTGCCGTTTCCCCATCTCATGGCTAGGCCGAATATACGCTGTGAAAATGAATACTCTCCCCCACCTTCTCTACTTATTTAGAGCGCTTCCGACATCGGTCAACAAAGACGACTTGTCTTCCTTCCAATCCCGCATCTTTCGCTTTATTTGGGGTTCCAAGCACGCCAGGATAAACAAAGTTACGATGTACAAGTCAAAATTAGCAGGGGGCGTGGCTGTGCCTAATCTGTACATGCACTACCTAGCAGCGAGAATCTCCCAGGTTGAAGCCTGGCCCTTCCCGGCTAGCACTCTGCCCTGGGTCGACATCGAGCGCAGCCACGTTTTACACCACCAGCTACAGCTTGTTCTCTGAATGGACCCTCCTCTACCTCTGCGTACTCCTACTCTGCCAGCCATTGCCACTGCTCTCGCCATGTGGCGCACCTGGCGCTTTAAGCTCCATCTCAGAGGCACCATCTCCCACCTTACACCGCTACTCTATCACCCTCTTTTCCCTGAGGGCAACAACACCTCTAGATTCCAATGGTGGATGGACCCCAGTCTACGCAGCCTGGGGTCCGTGGTGAGGGCTGGCATGATGCTGACCTTTCAGGAACTCAGAGACTCCAAACACATACCCCTTACAGAACTCTTCCGGTATCTACAAGTTCGTCACTTTGTAAACTCTCTTCTAAGGCACGGCGACCTGTCTGCACCAACGACTTTTGAACGGCGATTCCTCACCGGCAAGAATCCTAAAGGCTCTATATCTACACACTATGCCCAGTTCATCGCAGTTACCTTCCCGCATCCCCCTACGTACTGAGCTTTGTGGCATACAGAGCTTCAGAAGGAGTTCCCTGACGACGCCTGGGATGAAGCTACAGCAAATATACACAGACTCACAGTCAATACAGTCACCAAGGAACGGGCGTATAAAGTGCTTGCTCACTGGTACGTCACCGGTGAGACTGTCGCAGATGCTCCGGAGTGGTGAGTCCGGTTGCTTTCGAGGCTGCGGGGAAAGAGGCTCTTACCTTCATGCCTGGTGGTCGTGTAGCTTGGTGCGTCTGATCTGCTCCACCTACTTCAGCATGTTATCACAAGCATTGAACACCACGCTTACCCCCTCCCCTGAGATCACATTGCTAGCCATGGACACTCCTGACCTGCCTCTGACACCTCCTTCCCAACACCTCATCCACCTTATCTGTGTAGCAGTTAAGCGCGCCCTGGCGAGGAGATAGAAAGGCCCACCACCTTCTCACGGTGAAATCTTAGCGCATATCTGGCATCTTATCACCATAGAACACATGACTGCCAAATTCAGGGATGAATTGCACAAGTTTGTGAGCATCTGGGACCTTTGGTTTGCTACCTTCTCAGATTACAGGGAGAGGATTTCTACCTGGGCTCGCTGGGATCGCTCAGACTGTATGTTTTTTTTTCTCTTCTCTCTCTTTTTACCCGCCCTTCCATCCCTTCCCCCTCCCTTACCTCTACAAAAAATATCTCCAAAGGTTGTCTCGCAACATGGAGGCTGTTCGCACTGATCGCTCCGATTCCTCCGACTTCGGTCGACATATTCTACAATTCACCCTCTGTGACTCCTTTATTGGGCTGAGTACACTGTATACTTGAAAATGCTATACATGTCATTGTACTTTTGTTACGATGTTTGAGCTCTGTGTACGATGTACTACAGTGTTGCAAATAAACAGATTTAAACAAAAAAGACTTACAGATAATGAAGTATTGTTTATTACTCCAGAGAAAACGTCCAGACCAGACAGGCTAGCCGGGCAGACATTTTGCAAAATGACTGCTGGTAAAGGTTGTTACCTCTGACAGTGCCATGTTTAATTGTTAGTGTCAGCTACAGCCAGCTATGTATGTTGTATGTGCCTGTTATCCCCCCCACCCCACCCCACCCCACCCCAGGCCAACTAGCTTTCAGCCACAAGGGCAGTTTTCTCTTGAAAAAAGCTGCTTGATTGCTCCATGAAAGCAATCATGGGTTTGAAGGAGATTGTGTCCCAGGGCCAGGGTTAAGAACTGTTTTGCTAGATCCTGCCTACCTGGTAACACTTTAGGTCACTGATCAATGCCAGATGTCTTAACCTGTCACTTCCCAGCGATCTGAAAGCGATTACACTTTTTAAAATTTTACAACATTCGAATTTACACATTTTGTAACTATTTGTTATCCGGACACTGATCAGTCTCAGATCAATTAGACCACTAATTGATCACGATCACCTGACTCTGCATACTTACATATAATCAGTAAGTGGTTTCATTAATTCATTGAATAGTAGTTGCTTCGAGCCCTCAAAAACATTTAAAAATAATTGCCGCAAACCCAGGGAAGGAACTACAGCAAAAATCACGTAACGTGTGGAAGAAAGGAGGAAGGGGGAAGAATCATGTAGCATTATTCCTATAAAAAAGGGATTAAAACAAAACCAACCAAACCACAAAAAAACCCTATCCTGTGTAGCCATTAGATTTGTGGTTATGGCATAGAAAGTGTACTTTATGTCCTTTAATAGAAGGTTAATTTGGCGATGATAAAAAAAGCAGTGGAGAAGTATCGTCATTCTATCAATACTAAATTATTTAAACAGTAAAACAAAGTCAGTCCACAAACCATTTAAAACAAGTTTAACCAAATAAAACTGCACAAGGCTGGAGCACACTGTGGGGAGAAGCTGGATTTAAGTTGGCTGACGCATACTGGAGGCAGGGCCGGACTAAGAGCAACACGGGCCTGGTGCTGAGGCTTTTAGTGGCCATTTTATGGAAACAAATAAAATAGAATCTTAACTCCTTGGTATCTATGTATACTGCATACTGCTTGACCGTTAATACAAGACATTATCTTATGTGATGATCCGTACACTAAAAAAGTAATCAAACACGGGACGCCGGAAGTCACAATTTAGTGCCACTAATCCTTTTTAATAAAATGATTGAAACAGAGGAAAAGTAAAGGTTTTGTGTTATTTACTCTCACTGATTTCTGGGCCAAGAACGGTTTGTCCTCTGAAATGACTACAAATTCAGGAGGGTGTTTTATCTCTGTATAAGTAAAAATTAAATACCGTATTGGCTCGAATATAGGCCGCACTTTTTTCCCCCACTTTAAGTTTTTAAAGTGGGGGTGCGGCCTATATTCGGGGTCTAGCGCCCGACGCCCGGGACATGCAGTCCCGGGCGCCGGGCAGGCAGCGGGGTTAAGATACAGATCCCCCGCAGCGGTGCAGGGGACCTGCATCCTTCTCCCCGATACGCTCAGACAGCCTCCCCTGCCAGCACTTCCCACGGGGGGGGGGGTGCCGGCACGGGAGGTTATCTAAGCGTTTTACCTCTGCCCACCCCCGACTTACCGGAGCAGACTCCCGGGTGTCTTGCGGGGCCGGCGGGAGACATTTACGCAATACGCAAATGCAACTTCCGGTAACGGTACCGGAAGTTGCATACGCGTATTGCGTAGATGTCCCTCGCCGGCCCTGAAGACACCCGGGAGTCTGCTCCGGTAAGTCGAGGAGGGGGGGGCAGAGGAGGACAGCGGCAGCGTATCGCGGGGAGGGAGGACAGCGGCAGCGTATCGCGGGGAGGGAGGGCAGCGTATCGCGGGGAGGGAGGGCAGCGGATCTCGGGGAGGGCAGCGGATCTCGGGGAGGGAGGGCAGCGGATCTCGGGGAGGGAGGGCAGCGGATCGCGGGGAGGGAGCGCAGCGGCAGCGTATCGCGGGGAGGGAGGACAGCGGCAGCGTATCGCGGGGAGGGAGGACAGTGGCAGCGTATCGCGGGGAGGGAGGACAGTGGCAGCGTATCTCGGGGAGGGAGGACAGTGGCAGCATATCTCGGGGGGGAGGACAGTGGCAGCATGTTTTTTTTGGTGCTTTTTTAAAGAAAAAAAACTTTTTCTTTAAAAAAGCACCAAACTTGTAGGGTGCGGCCTATATACGGGGGCGGCCTATATCCGAGCCAATACGGTAGTTCTATTTATTCCTACAGAAAGTAAAGTGCCAGGACACAGATGACTGAGTATCTATCTATCTACGCACACACGCACACACCAACCCCCAAAAACACAAGGACAGGCTCTGCCACATCGACCGACACAAACCCACCCACAACACAGACCCACCCACACCAGGACAGGCTCTGCCACGCCGACACCCAAACACACACACACACACACACACACCAGGACAAGCTCTGCCACGTCGATACCCAAACACGCACACCAAGACAGGCTCTGCCACGCCGACACACACTCCCACACACCAGGCTCTGCCACACACCAGGCCAGGCTCTGCCACACACAAGCATAAAAAAAATGCATTTTCTACACTGCTTTGTCATTAACTGCCCCTTTTGTATTTTTGCCCGCTTGTGTATTGATGCCCCAGCCAGGTCCCCTTTACTATTGATTAATGTCCTCCCCACACACACACCCTTGTGTATTGATTTATGTGATGCCCCCACCCCTTTTGTATTGGTTAATGTGATGCCCAACCACCCTCTTGTCTATTGCTGCCCCACTGCCATGTGTATTAACCCCACCGTTTATATTTATTTTGTAATGTAATACTTAATTTTTTGTTTTTTCCCTGCTTTCCTCCAATGTGATGACCCTTTCCTTGCCACAAGGAACACCTTCTGTGAGCCCGCCCCCCTCGCAGGTCACGTGTTTGTAGCCGGGCGGCCGCTTTGAATGTGTGTTTTAGAGCTACTTTGATATATAATTAATAAAAGAACACAACAACTCACTTTGTGTTTCCTATTCCCGCTGATGTGAACCATGACCCACAAAACAGAAGTCTCAGAAGACCTACAATTGTTGATTTGCATAAAGCTGGAAAGGTTTAGAAAATCATCTCAAAGAGCTTACATATTCATCAGTCCACCATTAAACAAATTGCTCATAACATTGACACTCCACAATGCTACTGAGAAAATGGTTTTGCGGACTGATGAAACTAAGGTTGAACACACAGCACTACGTATGGCATAAAAGGGCACCGCACACCCACATTAAAACATCATCCCAGTGCTGGTGCAGGGAGCTTCATGACTTAAGGTGACTTTACTGCCTCAGGGGCTCATCCAAGGGACAATGAATTGTCAAATTTATCATACAGGATATTGTCAGGGTGGCTATCCGCCAACTGAAGCTTAGTATAAACTGGGTGACGCACCAGGACACCGACTCACAGAACAGAGCTACTGAGTGCATTACATGACCCCACCGGATGCCTCGACACCCACCTCATCGCAGGAAAGAATGACGTGCCGGATTCGCAATGACACCCCTGGTCAGTTTTTACTCCATTTTCCTGCAAAAGTCACCAGAAAGCAGTTTCTAGTCGCCATGGCACCAGGGGTTTGTCAAGCCTTGATCTACATGTATGTGCTAGTACATTTTACATTTACAATGGTGGAGGGGGTCATAGCTTTTTAGAAAAAACGGAAATTTTTTACTCACCGTAAATTACTTTTTCCTTAATACAGTGGCAGTACGAGTGGGTAACGTCCTTTTCTTAGGGACAAGTAGAATCTAAAGATATAAAAAACAATTAAATGCCCCGGAGCCCCTCCTCCTTACCCATAAAGCCAGGGCCGACCGTAGGAAGTCAGTAAGTAACAAGACACACAGA
The DNA here is from genome assembly GCF_027358695.1 of Spea bombifrons. Taxonomy (NCBI): domain Eukaryota; kingdom Metazoa; phylum Chordata; class Amphibia; order Anura; family Pelobatidae; genus Spea; species Spea bombifrons. The sequence continues at coordinate 5,114,363 of NC_071099.1, forward strand.
ATTGCTTGCCAAAAATTTTATTCTATCACAAGAAGGGAGGGAAACCTGTACTGCCACTGTATTAAGGAAAAAGGAATTTACAGTGAGTAAAACATTTCCGTTTTTCCTGGCATACAGTGGCAGTACAAGTGGGATGTAGCAAGATCCCGGAACTGGGGGGGGGGACATATCAGGAGACCACCGCCTGGAGCACCTTACGCCCAAAATCTGCCGCAGAGGAGGAGAAGATGTCTAGCCGATAATGGTGAACGAAGGTGGAGAATGAGGACCAGGTAGCAGCCTTACAAATGTCCTCAGGCGAAGCTGCAGCATTTTCTGCCAAGGAGGCTGCCATGGCCCTTGTGGAATGGGCCCTGATGGGCCATTGTAGAGTGAGACCATTGGACTGGTAGGCCATACGGATGGCGTCCACCAGCCATCTGGAAATGGAAGATTTAGAAGCCGCTCTCCCGGCAGACCGCCCCAAAAAAATTGACAAACAGATGGTCCGAGGCACAGATGGAGGAGGTCCGATCAATATAAATATCCAAAGCCCTTTTGACGTCTAACGTGTGCCAAGCCAATTCCTCAGGAGAGGAAGGAGACGGAAAAAAAGTAGGAAGAACCAAGGGCTGATTAATACTGGTCCTGGAAATGACCTTAGGGAGAAACGAAGGTTTAACATGGAGAACAACCTTATCATGATGAAAAACGGTGAACTCCGGAGAGGAGGAAAGAGCCTGGATTTCCCCAACTCTCCTAGCCGAGGTAATAGCCACCAGAAAAACCGTTTTTAGCGAGAGAAGTTTCATGGACACTTCCTCCAGGTTTGAAGGGCGCTGAACATAGGGCTCGAAGCACAACAGTAAGATCCCATCACGGAAACAAAGACCTCCTAGGAAGACGTCGAATAGTGGCGGCCTTAAAGAAACGCCTAATAAGAATGCGAGAGGCCAGATCAGAAAGAAAAAAACGACTAAGGGCCGAGATCTGCCCTTTAAGGGTCGAAACACTAAGGCCCAAAGCCAGACCCTCCTGTAAAAAACGAATGACGGAGTTGATGGACGGAGGAAAAATCTTAAGATGCCTGGCGGAGCACCACAGGAGGAACTTGGTCCACACCCGGAAATAAATTCTGGACGTTGAACTTCTGACCGATGTCAACAGAAAATCTGAGATGTCTTCGTCCAGACCCTGGTTACTCAAAATCAGCCTTGCAACAGCCAGGCTGCCAGACGGAACACCTGAAGAAGTTCCGGGCGAAGGTCGACGTTCTCCAGTAACTGTGTTGAAATTGGCAGCTCCCAACAGGTGATGGTCAACTGCTTGAGGAGGGCAAACCAACTCCTGTTGGGCCAGTACGGAAGGATGGCCAAGACCCTGGCCTTGTCGTAGCGAATTTTCAGCAGGACGCGAGGAATCAAAGCCACTGGCGGGAAGATGTAGGCCAACCGGAAATTCCACACCATGGAAAGACCGTTCAGAAAATGAAGCGAATCCCATCTGTTGAGGGATGCGAACACCGGGACCTTGTGGTTTTGTCGAGTCGCCATCAAGTCCACTTCCGGGAGACCGAAGCGTGCCACCAAAGTGCAGAAGGTTTGTGGGGTCAAAGACCATTCTGTCTGTGACCATTTTGCCCTGCTTAAATCGTCCGCAATTAAATCGTAGCGGCCTCTGATATGAGTTGCCGAAATATCTGTCAAATGAAGTTGGGACCACTCCATAATTACTGCACACAGGATCTGAAGACTCCGTATCCGCATCCCACCTTGCTTGTTGATATAGGCGACGCCCGTTGCGTTGTCTGATTGGATCTTCACCGCCTGACCCTCTATGAAGGGCCTGAAGACCTGGAGAGCCTGAAGAACTGCCTTCAGCTCTTGGAAATTTGACGAGTGGACAGCACCTACCGGAGCCCAATCTCCCCTTTGAAAAAGGGAACCCAAATGGGCTCCCCATCCTCGGCCGGAGGCATCTGTGGTGATAATTATCCAACTTCTGGGTCGGAAAGAGAGCCCTCTGACGAGATGGGTTGACTGTTTCCACCAATTCAATTGGGATAGGACCTGGCCACTTATTGTGAAGGAAGTGTCCAGGTCCTCTTCTTGCTTGGACCAGTTTGAGAGAATCTGCCAGTGCAAGGGACGAAGCTGACACCTTGCCCAAGGTACCGCCGGGATGGAAGCGGTTAGCAGACCCAGGACGCTCATAGCCTTCCTGACAGAGCAAGTTGGACATCTTTGCAGTGCCGAGATCTCTTGTTTTATCTTTATCCACTTGGGACGCGGAAGATAAATGCAAAGGAACATTGAGTCCACCAAAAACCTCAGGAAAAGAGTCCTGGAAGCAGGAATGAGGCAAGATTTTTGCTTGTTTATTAACCAGCCGTGTTCTTCCAAAAACTTCATAGTTGTGGACAGGTCTAACAACAACAACTTCGCCCGGGAAGCCGCCATGATCAGCCAATCGTCCAGGTAAGGAATGATCGAAATATTCTGTTCCCTGAGGTGAGCTGTCAAAGGACAAATAATCTTTGTGAAAACCCTTGGGGCTGATGCCAGACCGAATGGAAGGGCCTTGAATTGAAAATGATGCACCCTCCGATTGACCCGCAGAGCAAACCTCAGAAACTTCCTGGACGCCTCGGCTATCGGGACATGAAGATATGTGTCTTTCAGGTCTAAGGTGACCATAAAATCTCCCTCCTTTAGAACCTGTGTGACTGAGGTGATACTCTCCATCCGAAAATGCTGATAAGGGATACAGCGGTTTACAGACTTTAGGTCCAGAACCGGACAAAGGGAGCCGTCCGGCTTCGGCACCAGAAATAACCGGGAATAGACTCCTTGGAATTTTTGGTGAACAGGGACCTTCTCTATAACTCCCTTTTCCAAAAGCTTCATGCGTTCTGAAAAAAGCATCAAATTCTTTACCAATGGGGTAAGACGAAATCAAGAACCGGCGGACCGGAGGATGAATGAACTCTATCCTGTAACCCTCTGAAATAATCTGTCGAATCCACGGATTTTGCGTGGTCTGTTCCCAGGAGAGTCTGAAGTGCCGCAGGCGTCCTCCCACTTTGTCAGAATTTCCTTTTTTCCTGCTTTTTCGGCCGATCTTGGAATTTCTTATCTCCAAAGGGCCCACGAAAATTCTGAGATCTAGCGGATTGGAAAAAAGGCCTCGGGTTCCTATATGGATATCGACGGTTCCACCTTGGTCTTCTATCCTGAGGTAAGGCTCTTTTAGTATCCGAAATCTGCTTAATAAGGTCTTCCAAAAGGAGCACCAAACAACTTCTTACTTTCCAAAGGTAAGTCACAGAGAGCAGATTTGGAAGCGGAATCAGCCGTCCAGGACCGTAACCACAGGGCTCTGCGTGACACAGAAGACAATGCCATGTTCTTGGCTGAGAGCTTCAGAGATTCATGAGCCGAACCCACAAAAAAAACTGTTAGAAAGCTTTAATCAGAATCATCTGCGAGACGATCTTGCAAAACTTAAATCCACATGTGCTGGGCCCTAGCCACTGCTGCACTGGACACCGCCACCTTACATTGAGCTCCTGCAGCCTGGAAAATACGCCTGCACGAAGTCTCCGCTCTCCTGTCCATAGAGTCCTTAAGCCCGGACACCTCACCAATAGGGAGAGTAGTCTTTTTGGAGAGCTGGGCCACTTATACATCCACTTTGGGGGGCTCCTCCCAAGAATATTCCCCCTGAAGCCTGAACAGCTGCTTAAATTGTTTGGAAATGAAAGCTCGCTTCCCAGGGTGCTTCCATTCCCTGGCAATAAGGTCATCCACTTTAGGAAGCACAGGAAAACCTTTAATTCTTCCTACATCATCCTCTAGGAGTAGACGAGTCACCTCCTTGGTGAACTTACAGAGGTCATGGGGAGGAAAAACCATCTCATCCTCCGAACTATCACTTGATGATGAATTTGAGGACCGGGAGATCTCACCAGAGGAAAGGTCTGATTGAGAGAAAGACCTGGACCTCTTGCACTTGTGTGTAGCACCAATCTTGACTTTCTCCTGGGTTTGAGCTGCCGAGAACTGAAACGCCTCAAATGTCTGAGCCAAATTTTCCTGGAACCACCCAAGGAAAGATTGTAAGCCAGTTGTTCAGCAGAGCAGGAGTTACACAATTTTTTCCTGCAGCCATCAGGAAGTGGAGTAGCACACTCAGAACATGTTAAATGTTTAGCTTTAGAAGTGGCTTTTTTGGGAGCTGGAGCAGGTCTTTTATCCTTATCCGGATTCTCTGATGGTACCGGACTAGACATCTCATAAAAATAAAAAAGCGTATAAATATATATATATATATATATTTTTTTTTTTTTTTTTTTTTTTTTTTAGGAGGGAAGAGGATCAGAAAGAGCCAAGATAAAGATATATCTTACCCTAACCACCTCTGAACTGTGGGGGGGGCTGGTGACACGGTTGCACTGTACTGACGAAAGCTCCAGCAGTCAGACAGGCAAAGCGCTTTATAAGCAATTTTAAAATTGCCGCCCTCCGGAAGATCTGACTCGCGCATGCTCAGTAGCGCCATCGGATCTTCAGTGGAACGCAACGACACCCGGGCGTGCGTTCCACCAGACTGCGCATGCTCCCACTTCCTTGGCAACAAAAGGAAGATACCAAATACATCCTCCGTAACGCGAACCGCTACGGAGGGAAGACCTCTCTGCTCACCACCCGGGGAGCAATCGGAGGCTCACCAAACCCCCAGTCAGCAACCCGTGCGCCTCACCAGCTGCTGAAAATACCAGACTCCTGTCTGGACCGACGATTCCACTCTGTCCACCCCTGAAAGGGACAAGAAAAGAACTGACTTCCTACGTTCGGCCCCGGCTTTATGGGTAAGGAGGAGGGGCTCCGGGGCATTTAATTGTTTTTTATATCTTTAGATTCTACTTGTCCCTAAGAAAAGGACATTACCCACTCGTACTGCCACTGTATGCCAGGAAAATATTTAGTTTACCTACCCAATGCATGCTTAAGTGTTTGCTGAATTGCCAGGGGAGGGGCAGATGCATATTCATCTTGTACTTCCAGTGGTAGCAGTGGCTTTATAACCCAACCTTCACAGGCTTGACCTTAAATCTTTTATCAGAACAAGATAGTTCAGTAACTTCTCTGCTTTAATGCATTGACAAAAAGTAGTACATTAACAGGGAGAAATAACCTTAAACATCTGGCCAAACAAACAAAGACTAAAGGAGACAAGTGTTAAAAGTAAAATTAATGTATTTAGCTAGATTACAAAATATCTTATGATTTTCTGAAGACAAACAAAAAACAGTTTTGGTTTTACTTTGGACAACAAAATTGTCCCTGAACTTCAGTAGCCACATTGTTTCAGTACATCAGACTGTTGAGGTTGTATGGGACAATTAGCGATTCAGAATGTCTTAGGACATCATTTTTCTACGTTTGGACATCAACACAACTGATCCCCAATACTTTGCTATCCCAGCATCTACTAAGTAGCCCAATTAAGGAAAAAGTAAATTTGTGACATAAGGATACTAAGAACTGTTGCAATCAGGGCAAGAGGTTTTTCTATAGATCTAGTAGTTACAGATTTTACTTTCAGTGCTCACAAGCTGCTGAACACCTCTTTTCTTTTGCTCCAGTCCATGGAAGGTGCCTTTTTTTGTGATCGCTTTTGGTGGGCACGTTCTTTTGCCACTGCCAGTGACATGTTTAGGTCTAGAGGTGGATCAGCAGATAGTGCCACATCTGTAGCCGTCACTGGGAAAGAATCCACTAGATCCTAAGGGAGGAACAAAATAGTTAATATTTTTCTGTAAACAATTTGAACTTATAAAGGTAGTCTTATCAGGGCTCTACAAGCACTTGGAGGCATGCTAAGAAAGCTAGTAACTTCTAGTCCTATACATAATGTATATGATAGACCAATAATGCAACTGGGACACTCCTTTATCAAGACGCCAGACATGCTGTTAATGTTTTGAGTAACTGCTTTTTTGCCCCCTTCCAGACTGATCAGTGTTACGCAGACCTCTTGATATGGCCGGCTAATGTATCACTACTTGACTCAATCATTAAACTCTCATTTGAGGGCTGAATTTTGAGAAACAGTCTGATCTTGGCAGTTCCTGATTGCATTATACCAACTTCCACTTCTTCATTGACTCGTGTTCATCAAAATATCTTAACACATTTAGGACCCCTTTTCTAATCTTGTATTTTACACAACTTCTGTAAAATACTCATCTCCATTTTATTTCAGATCCACTGTATATCCAAAAATCATTTAACAAGTATGAGTTATATCCTGAAATTTGACAGCAACTTCAATGGTTCACAGGCAGATAACTATTATTGTTAAAAGGGCATTTCTTCAACCTGGGTAAAAAAAAAGCCCCAAGAACACAAGCTGACTTAAATAAAATAAAAAAATTAGACAGTTTTTCATGTTATAGGATTTTTATTATAAATCCAATATAATGGCATACCTTTGCATCTTAAAACAGCAGAAGTGTTTTCAGGATTACTGCATCTTGACCCACTATTCCAACAGTGTAGTGGCACTCTTCTTTAATTAAGAATCAAATGCTGCTGCTTTTACCCAACCTCCTGCAGCACAATTTTTGTAGGAGGCGCTTTTCATTCTGCTAGTACCGGCACTTCACACTGTGAAATCACGTGTGTATGTTATTTAATGATTAATTAGCAGCTACAGTTGCTTTTTGGCTTTTAACACCATTGAGCAACTTCCCACTTGCCCCTTTTGTGGTTTTGCTTTTACTCCAGTAGCACTGCTAATCCCCATATTTCTGACTGGGCGTGCCCTGTCTACATCCGTCATTTATTGATCTGTTAGCTGGACAGTTGCTCCTAGAGGGATGGTTATACCTCCGTCTGGGCCATGGACAGATACATTATGGAAACTTGTGACAAGGGATTTAAGATTATCGGATTATCCAGATGGTACTGGATTTTTCTTATGAAAAAAAAAATGGCAGTTTATGACCCAATTTGTATACACCACAATAAGATTAAGAGGTGCCGATTTCCAAGCTGTCTTAACAGACTCAAGGGATCCACAACCTTCACTAAATTGGATTTAAGAGCATACAACAGTTCATCCTGAAATCTGACAGTGACTTTGAATAGTTCATAAATTGACTAATTGCAATGGATCATTCAAGATTAAAAGCAATTCTCTAGTAGCCATGCTATCAAAGGCTAAAACCACTATGGGTTCTGCAAATTACTATCGGATATTCTGGATTTTTCCTTAGCAGTAGATCTAACCAATAAAAGGAGCGGATTTGTATTAAATTGCCAGTTGAAGCCATTCTCAAGTTTAAACAAGTCTTTATTTCTGCAACGGTTCTCATTAGTGCCGACACTTCTCACTTACTCGTATTGGAAGCCGACACCTTAGAAATTGGCACAGGAGCAGTTCTTAAATTAAGCCTATAAACCACTTAAAAATTGCTAGGAGGCTGGGGGCTTGGTTAGTACAGATAATATGAAGCCTATACAGCACTTCAAAATAAGCAGGAAGTATCCCCCCCCACCCACCCAACACAAAAGACAGAAGGTGCCTGTAGTACGAATGGTTTAATAAAATAAAATAAATGGCAAGCTTAGAATCATGTCTACAAATTTTTGCAGTTTAGGGAATAAGATTTATGAACTTGCGACAGCAATGGAAACTAAGAATGTAGATTTATTGGCTGTTTTTGAGACATGGTATAATGAGAAAAATGATTGGGACACAGGGTAAAGTCTAACATAACGCAAGTTAGTGATTCTTGTTGGAGAGGGCCGCCTTATTTATTGTTTTATATTGCGCCATCAAGTTCAGTAATGCTGTAGACAGGACATAAGTAGTATATAACAATTTGACAGAAACGGGTGATCAGGGCCCTGTTCAAACAAGCTTACAACCTAGAGGGAGTTGTGGTTATTACACAATCGGTAAAAGTGCCATCAGAAGGGATGGAGCATCCATACTAGTACTACTAGTATTGCAGGAAAGAGACTAAGAAAGGTGAGCTAAGGGAATATGGGAGGGCGTACATGTGTAATAAAAGTGGGTCTTGAGGGATTTTTTTTTTTCCAAGGAAAGATGGATAAGGCCGGGGAGGACATTCCAGAGAATTCGGGCCCTTGAGAAATCATGAGAGCTAGAAATCAGAGGAGAGGATAGAAGGAGATCATTCGCAGAGGGACCAATTGGTGTATTTAGAGATGAGTGAGGAGATGTAAGAAGGGGGACCGCTGTGAGGGGCTTTGAAAGTAAGGACCAGGATTTTGAAGTGAGTCCTGAAGCGCAAAGCAACCAGTGAAGAGACAGAGGGGAGAGAGGTTCGTAAAACAATGGGAGGGGAAGATAAGTCTGGTAGCAGCATTCATGGTGGATTGCAGAGAGGTGAGACCAGGTGATCGTTACAGTAATCAAGGCCGGAGAAAATAAGGGCATGGACAAGAGCCTTAGGAGCATCCCGTGTTAGGAAGGGATGGATGCTTTTTTGAAGTTTAAGGTGGAGATGGCAGTTTTTAGAGATAGATGAATGTGTGTGTATGTGTGGGGTGTGAACGAGAGGTCAGAGTCAAGGGTGACACCAAGCATGAGGAGATGATAGCACCATTACCATTAAGGGAAACCGACGGGGGAATATGAGAAGTTGGGTTTTGGAGAGATAGAGTTTCAGGAAATGTGCAGACATCCAGTTAGAGACAGAAGCAGGGCAGTTAGTGACAATCTAAGACAGAGGGTGAGAGATTAGGAGAGGATAGATTGATCTTTGTGTCATCAGCATATAGGTGGTATTGAAAGCCAAAGAATGAGATTGGTTCGCCAAGTGAGTAGGTGTAAAGAGAGAACAGAAGGGGTCCTAGAACAGAGCCTTTGGGGACCACGACAGGGGGGGGTAGTGTTATTGGAGACCGAAACAGAAGGTACGATCACATGGAGACCAAGAGCATAAAAGAGTTTGAAGGAGAAGAGGGTGGTCCAGTAGGATTAGCATTGAGTAGTGACCCTTTGATTTAGCAGTGAGAAGGTAATTTGTAACTTTAGTAAGGGCAGTCTCAGTGGAGTGGTAGGGTGAAAACCAGATTGAAGGTGGTCAAGTAGGTAGTTGGAATCCATAAACTTTCCTGCTTTCATATATAGAGTACCTTGGTATGTCCAACAGTCAGTTTAGGTTACATTAGAGTTTGGTAATTATACAGTAACTTGTGTCAGTATGATTTATAAACCCCCTGGACAAGTAGAAGAGTTATATATTCTACTAACCGAGGAAATAGCCAAAAATGACGTTGAAGAGGGAAGTTATAATCATGGGTGAATTTGGGTTTCCAGCGCACATCTGGAGGATGAAAGTAACTGGTCGTGCCAGGAGCACAGATATTTTAAAATCCTTACTGGAATTCCCACTAAACCTAGGTGAGGAGCCAACTCGTAAGAAGGCCGTATCAGATTTAGTGTTCACAAAATGAGATTTGGTGTACCATTTTACCAATCAGTGAAGGTTTGGGATCTAGTGATAGTGTGGTTTAATATAAGAAAAGTGACTGAGTCACACCGCACAAAACCAAAATAACTTTTAGTTTTTAGAAAATAACTTTTCTAAAATAAGAATATTTGTAAAGGAGTGATTATCAGACTGGAACCGTTTAAATGGAGTCCTGGTGAAATGGGATTATATAATGCAACAGAAAATTGTATTAGGCTTGTCGGCAAGAGCACAAAAGTTGAAGAAACCACTGTGGCACTCGGCAGAAGTGATCAAAATAGTAAAGAAGCTAAGTAAGCATTTAGTTATTATAAAACCCCCAGAGTGAGAAAGATAGACAGATCTATAAGATTAGGCAAAGCAAATTATACGAGCCTCCAAAGCACATGCATAAGAGAATGGCGATGGTTGGCATTGTTCCTCGTCTGCTTAAATTTTATCTTACATATGCCAGGCAGCAGGAATGTTAAAGTGGATGCCCTGTACTGTATGTTCTCTGCCACCAAGACTACTGAACAAAAAAGGCTAAACCTATTATTCAAAGATCATGCCCTTTTCTCTGTTCTACCTCCTTGTTATCTACCATTTGCGGAGTAGAATAATGTACAAAAATAGTGGCTACTGGGGCCATCGTAACATGCTTGATGTTGTGCCATTTTTTGCTGGAGCTCCAATTCAGAAATTTTTGGTCTCCACTGACTACGTTATATAATGGCATATATTACATATATGTTATCTGTTTGGCATTTTTATGCACACTACAATCGGGCAAAATGGCAAGTAATCTGAGCAAAAGGGTAGGGGTTGCCAATGGAACATGGCAGTGGCAACATCCCATCAATGCTGACAAAAGAGAAAAAAGTTCAAACACCAGAACACAAAATATATCCAACTACATTCAGTTTACAATGCAGTTATATTAGTATGCTCTCGTACTGCCAGTAACACTCATATTATCTAAGGTACTTTAGTGTTAGATACTCCATTACTGTCATTAGTGACACCATTCTGCATAAGCCCTGTTGTGAATAGCTGCAAACTCTGGTGGTACCACATGAAAGTTAACCCTCTGAGTGCCAGAGATCAGGACATTTGCTAGCTGATCTATAGTTGGCCCCCAGCAAATTGTTGTTCTGTTTTTTTTTTTTGGTTTTTTTAAATAGAAATAGGCTAATGTCAGCCTTTGATTTTCTCGTGCACCCGCTGTTGTAGCTTGTAACTACAATGACCCGCAGCCAAACAGACAGCAGCGATGTAAGTTGCGGCGCACAAAACAGGAGCACAAAAAAAACAAAAGGCTAGCATACTTGTGAAAATGTATCATTTAACTTTTTTCTGTGAGCCTACCTCACCCTGTGTCTGAAGCACAGAGAAATATACCGTAATGGCTCGGTTATAGTTAGGTGCTTTTTTGAAAGAAAAGTTTTTGTAATAGATATGCTGCCCCCCCCCCAAGATATGCTGCCACTCTGCCCCCCCCCCAGATATGCTGCCACTCGCCCCCCCCTCCTTAGACTCCCGGGTGTCTTGCTGGGTTGGCGGGAGACATCTACGCAATACGCGTGCCAGCAGTGGAGGTTGTTTACGCGCATCGCCACAGCCGGTGAACGTCTGTGGGATGCGCTAAGACAATCTCCTGTGCCGGTACTCCCCCCTTGGAAAGTGCTGGCAGGGGAGGCTGTCTCAGGGTATCGGAGAGTAGGATGCAGGTCTCCCGCAGCGCTGCAGGGGATCTGTATCCTAACCCTGCTGCCTGCCCAGCGCCCGGAACTGCACGTCCCGGGTGTCGGGTGATACAAATTGCGCATTCCTGCGCTAAACCCCGAATATAGGCCGCACCCCCACTTTAAAGACTTAAAGTAGGGGGGAAAGAGTGCAGCCCATATTCGGGCAAATACGATATGTAGTCTGTCCTGTAGAACATAACACCTATGCATTTGGTGTATTTCTGTAATCTCGAGATGCAACTGAATGAATACATTTTGGTGTTTTTTTGTTTTTTTTTGCCGTTGCAAGTAATCGTGCAAACAATCCTGCAAAAACTTTAATGTTACAGTTCCCTTTTCCAAAGATTGCGACCAACTGTTGCATAAGTGTCCAAATACGCCCAGTGAAATACCCTGGATTGTTTTCTCTCCAAAGTATACCATATTTGCTCAATTATAGGCCGCACTCTTAAAGTTTGGTGCTATTTTAACCCCTTAACGACAGGGTAATGATGCACCGCATTGGTGACAAAACATGTACATGTACGGGCTGCCGTTTAATATCTGCAATGCCTGCGTTTTCACAGCTTTGCAGGATCCACTGAAGCCTCACAAGTTAGGCCTCCCCCGGAAAAAAATGGCCGGCTAAAACAGTGCTTAGGAAGCGATCGGTAATTGCTTCCTAAGCATAAATCGGTGTTGACGACAGTAACACAACCCCGTGCCCCGATCACCTTGTGATCGCGCCGAAGAGATCGTCTATGCGCATCGCACAGACATCCATCGGCTGCCCCCCGCTAGACACCAGGGAGTATGGGGATGCATTGGTAAGTCTAGGGGGGCAAGAGTGGCATATCTGTAAGTAAGGTGCATTATGAATTAGGGGGGGGGGCTTTAAAATGGCTATTAGTTTTCCAAGTTTATGTTTGTATATAACATATGCTGACTAACTGCATAATGGATACCAAAACTGTTAAAATACATGTACTACTGTTCATTTTGTAAAATTCATTTTTCTTTAAAATAGCATCAAACTATAAGGGTGCAGCCTAAAATCGGGCCAATGCGGTATTGGTATTTTAGTGAACTGCACTGGTTTGGGGACCATTTTCATAGTAAAATGAGAAAAAAAAATCTCATTATTTTAATGTATTATTCATACTAATTGCTGAACTATACACATAGAGCTTTCTTTGAATCTTTATCTGTCCTAGGAACAACAAATTTAAAAAGAAGAATCATGGTTAAGGAAACTGTAAAACATTGAAAGGTCTCAGGGTTTTGGGCACAAAACCTTTAGTAAAGAAGGGGTTAAATATTTATATATCTATCATGGGTTATGATATTTCTCAAGGTTATGACCAACTACTTATTTAATCAAAAACTAAAGGTAAGCAAGAATACTGTAGCAATAATACCTTTTGAGTCTCCTGTAGAGGTGTGGCAGCAGTTGACAAAGGCTTTAGAGAAGAAAGGGAGTCTTCATTGTGTTCTTCAACTCGCTTGTTATCCTGTGAAACACAAAGTCAGGGCTGACAGCAGTCCAAAAGACAAACAAAGAAACAGATAAAACTAACTTTACCTTTTCCAGATTTCCATTGGCAACTTTTTCTGGCAAAGGACCTGGGAAAGAGAAGGTTATTTAGGTCTCTGAGATAGGTAATGCCCCTAAAACAAGCTGTTACATGCCCGACCAGAAGCTTGATATTAATAGATAAACAAGTCAATAATACAACCTGCTTATGAAGTGCCTCAAATTGGTTAATTACACAAGACACTGCCATGCTAGTATGTTGCACTGAGGTGGCCAACTACACTAGGTGATTGATTCTACAGTAACTTCGTGTGTGTGCGCCCCCCCACGCTAAGTTACTGTAGAATCAATCACCTAGTGTAGTCACACAATGTTAACCAAAATTAACAAAACTAAGCTTTGTTGGTCAAATAAAAAAGCTCCAAGTATCAAGCAGATATGGGGCTTCTAATACTTACCACTCAAATGATCCCGACCTGGAATAACATTACAGTTGTTGAAAAATGAATCAGTTTCTGGATCCACAACAAGCAGGATAGCTTCATCTCCTACCGATTTTATTGCATTCACCACATCTGCATGTTGTTTCCCTACCATGCTCTCCCCATTTACCTAAAAGAGAACATCATATCCATTATCTACATAACATCTATTTTTAAGCATTTTGTAGAAAGTAACTCACATTGTAGAGATACTAGCCAAAGTTTCCCATTCCAAAACATCTAGCCCCTTAAAAAAAAGGACAGAGCTGTTGATTTTTTTGTACCTTTCATGAAAATGACCTAAGTTTTAAACAGGCGGCCAGCGCCATATTCTATATGGCTCAAGTTTATGTTCTGTGGAGCGATCAGACAGGGCCCCTGCTGCAGATCCCCGTGTTGCTGAACGACTCAACATTGACGCATTACAGAAATGCCGTTTGGGAGAACAAAAAAAAAAGTAAATGACGCCAGGCACATCAATTATCGCCAATGGGTTAATCTATACTTTTGCTACCAAAAGACTGAAGTGTTAACATTTTGCATAGCACCACCCATTCGTTCCACACAAATGTAAAAGCCACAGATATTCCACATTAGGCCTTGAATATAGAACATTCCTGGAGGGAGAAGGTTTTCTTTTGATATTTCCATGATTAGCTAAATTTAGGATGAGTAATGTAGTAAAAACACATTTTTCATATATTTTCCCCTATGAAGCTTCACAAAACTAGTTAAATTGACAGAAAACATAACTCAGGGAACATATTAAGCCATATAAATTAATCTCTAGCCCTTGAGTCCTAAAACAATACAGCACAACTCTGAAACAACATGTCTAACATCTGTTATGTAATTTCTTATAGATACTTCCCAACACATACATATACACACACAGTGACTGAAAGTACCTCCAAAATGCGATCATTGGCAAGCAATCCAGCCTGCTCTGCAGGGGAGTTACAATCAACAACCCGCACAAACTGTCCTGGTTTGGTCTTGTCACTGTGCAGGTTGAATCCATATCCATTAAGCCCCTTCTTCATGTAACATAGCCGAGGACGCAATTCCTTCTGAGGAGCAGAATAAGACATGTAGAACCCCTTTAAGAACTACAATTTGAAGCCTTAAAACACCAAGAGCTAAAATTTTTCATCATTTACATGCCATCTAGACACTAAAAAGCACACACTTTCCCATATAACGCAAGATTTTGGTATCCAAAGATTTGGAAAATAGGATAGGGTGTGTACATACACACACACACAATCAAAATTATTCAACACCCATTGCATATCAGGTTATCTCTAGGAACATTCGGTGCCTTTGCTATATTTTTGTATCCTGTTACTTGTTGGTGAAAGATGATGATCTCCTCTATCTTTTTGGACTATTCTTCCATGTTGATTTCGAACATGCAGTCCAAGGGGATACTCAAGCCGCTAGACATTTCAGGTATTCCATGTGTTCCAGCTCAAGCACACCTGGTGCATCTAATGAAGCCCATGATTAGTTGCATCAGGTGTGCTTGAGAAATCAGTTTTGCATATTTGCGCTGTTGTGAGGGATTCTATTCAGGGGATTGGATCATTTTGACACTGGAGAAGATGTTGTAAGTTGCATTTTCAGTTGAATTTGGGGAACCACTTGAAACAGCTCAAGACAATGAATGCTTCAATTGCTTTTGTTTGATTTGTTCATTGCAAACAGCTGGAAGTCTGTACAATTTGACAATTGACTCGATTCAAAATGGGGATTGAATAATTTTGATTATACAAACATACATACATACTCACTGGCAATTTTATTAGTTACACCTTGCTAGTACTGGGTTGTACCCCTTTTGCCTTCATTCTTCAGCATACTTTCTACAAGGTGCTGGAAACATTCCTCAGAGATTTTGGTCCATATGGACACGATGGCATCACATAGTTGCTGCAGATTTGTCGGCTGCACATTCATGATGCAAATCTCCCGTTCCACCACATCCCAAAGGTGCTCTATTGGATTGAGATCTGGTGACTGTGGAAGCCATTTGGAGTACAGTGAAGTCATTGTCATGTTAAAGAAACCAGTTTGAGATGATGTGAGCTTTGTGACATGATGCATTATCCTGCTGGAAATAGCCATCAGAAAATGGGTACACTGTGGTCATAAAGGGATGGACATGGACATTAGCAACAATACTAAGGTAGGTTGTCATGTTTCAACGATGCTTAATTGGTATTAAGGGGCCAAAAAACGGGCCAAGAAGATGTCCCCCACACCATTACACCATCACCAGCCTGAACCGCTGATACAAGGCAGGCTGGACCCATGCTATCTTAATGTCGCAGCTGGAATATAGACTCCTCAGACCGCGCAACGTTCTTCCAGTCTTCCATTGTCCAATTTTGGTGAGCCTGTGGGAATTGTAGCCTCAGCTTCTTGTTCTTAGCTGACGGGCTACAGCAGCAGAAAAGCACACCAGGTGCCACTCCTATTTGCTTCAAGGTTTAATGTGTTTAGCATTCAGAGATGGTATTCTGCATACCTTGGTTGTAACTAGTGGTTATTCGAGTTATTGTTGCCTCTGTCATCTCAAACTAGTCTGTCCATTCTACTCTGACATCAACAAGGCATTTTCGTCCACACAACTGCCGCTCACTGGATATTTTCTCTTTTTCAGACCATTCTCTGTAAACCCTAGAGACGGTTGTGAGTGAAAATCCCAGTAGATCAGCAGTTTCCGAAATACTCCAACAACCACACACCGCAAAGTCATTTTGTGTTAACAAGCAATTGAACAGGTGTACCTAATAAAGTGGCCAGTGAGAATGTGAGCATGTGTGTATATATAATTTGGCTAAAATTCACAGTTGAACCTTTCCATGCACTAATTCTAATACCAGCCTTCATCAAAGTTTGTGATTGCCAATTTTTTTGTGGGTTGCTTTGCAGGTATTCTTCCTGATGTGTCATTGTCAAGCCCCTGCCCCCTCCAATATGTGTTCAGCAACATCCCGAGTGCAGGGATACCACCCATTTTTTTTTTTTTTGAGGGGGGCTAACATTCACTCACATTCTATTTAGGACATCTTTGAACCAGGCTATTTCAATGAACCCCATCAAATCATATTTCTTTTGTTAAACTAGACATCCCATGTGTATTTCAAATTCTAGTATTTTGACTCCTTCAATGCCAGGATTTTGGGATAAGAAAGAAATTTTAGCACTTGCTTATAAAACTAACACTGTATTTTTTATATTGCTAGACTTTTTCACATTAAGATGGAACTACATGGTTCCCCTGATTATTTTTAATATCTTAGATCGCTTTCCAAGCTTACCTAATACAGGAACAACATTTTTAAATAGCGAGAGTTTATACTGAACAGATCTTGTCAAAGAAGTGTCCTTGGAAGGATGCTAGGACGATGCCCACTAAATTATTACATTGCCAAAATGTGTCCTCCATGTACAAGCATACGTTTAACCCTGTGACAGGCTGTAGCCATCTCTGACTACCTGTATGACAGTCCCAGGGGTTTTTGGTACCTCAAAGCCTGGAGCAATTTTGCCATTTTCACGGTATGTCGGTTCAGCGATTATTCTCTTTTCCTGTGAATAGCGTACCTATAGGGCTGCAACTAATGATTATTTTAACAATCTATTAGCTGGCCGATTATTTTTTCAATTAATCGGATAAAAAAAAAAGTAATTTTTTTTAATTTAAAATAATGTAATAAAAAAACTTAAAATTTACACTTTCATCTCTTTATCACAATGGCATTTCTCTATTCACCTTCTTATTTTACTGACATAATAATAAAAGCTACAAGAACCCAAACACAGTGTTTCTGAAACTAGGTTTTATTACAAAGTTAAAGTAAATAATTCATATGTTAACTATTTCATATTTAATAAAAAACTGAGAAAAAAAGTCTTGTTTATATTTTCTTTTATTTACCAAACTGCCCCCAGTTATGCACATCTGACCCCCAGCTTGCCACTCTGCCCCCAGATATGGTATATACCTCCTATATGCCAGAGATTCCACTGTGCCCCGATATGCCTTATACTCCTTATATGCCAGTGATATGCAACTGAGCCCCCCGATATATACCTTTTACCCCCAGATATGTCTTATGCCCCCTGATATGCCCAATATTGATATGCCTTATACCCCCTATTTGCCACTGTGCCCCTGATATGCCTTATATCTTCCAATATGCCACTCGCCCCCATTTATGCTTTATACCTCCCTATATGCCACTCCGCCTCCCTTAAATGCCCTGCGCCACCCTGAAATTCATTATACTCCCTGATTCACCACTATGCCTCCCACAGATATGCCACTCTGAAATTCATTATACCCCCATACATCACTCTACCCCCCTATACACCACTCTAACTCCCCCAGATATGCCATTCTGCCTCCCTGAAATTCATTATACCCCTGCATACAACAGTATAACTCACCCATAGATGACTCTGCCTCCTCCACCTTCCCATACACCACTCTGCCTCGCTCCCCCTTCCCATACACCTCTCTGCCTCTCTCCCCCTTCCCATACACCACTCTGCCTCCAGTCAGCAGTGTAGGTTCACAAGACACCAGGGAGTCGAGTAGAGAGGTAGAGTGGTGTATGGGAGGGGGAGGAGGTAGAGTGGTGTATGGGAGGGGGAGGAGGCAGAGTGGTGTATGGGAGGGTGGCTCCCATACACACCTCTGCCTCCTTTCACTGGAGCTTCATAGAAGCCTCAGCGTAAGGGAAGTAACGGCGGCTGTCTTTGCGCATCGCGCAGATGCCCACCAGCTGACAGAGAGGATGATCCTCTGCAGGAGACCTCAATTCTCTCTGAGCTGGTGGGGGTCTGCACGATGCGCGCAGACAGCCTCCGTTACTCCCCTTCACTTCCGCTGGGGCTTCTACATCATGTGATGCTGGCGCTGCATCGTAGGAGCCCCAGCGGAAGTGGACAGTCTGATCTCCCGTGCAAGAAGGGCAGGACGTACCGGTGCTTCCACATGTGTTTCTTTAGATGCATTTTATGGACGTACAGGTAGGCCTATAGGGGACTGAAGGGGTTAAAGGTTTTATTCTAGCCTTCTGCAGCTCTGAGGAGCAGGAATTATTTGCCAAGAACACCAGATGATGGTTTGAGCTTTGAATGTAAAAGGTTAGAAGGGGAAGAGGTTGCAATGTAGAAAATCTACAACTGATCAAAACAATAGGACACAACCAATCTAGTCTGCATTAACAACAAGGTAGTTTATTGGTTTCAGGGTTCAATGGCATGCCAGTGAAACACTTAGTTTAACTCCCTCTAGATTGTAAGGTTGTTTGAGCAGGGCCCGCACCTGTTTCTGTAAGTCAAATTGTTAGGTTATATACTACTTGTTATGTCCCGTTGTACCCATTGTACATCCCCATGGAATATGATGGCGCTATATAAAATACATTGCAAACATCAGGCTGAGGAGGGTACAAGGGTCCATGCCAACATAAGCTACTGCACACTGGACTGTATTTTATGTCCACGGGGATTTTTTATTTTTTTTTTAAAACCCACCTTGAAAAAAAATATATAAAATGGCCAAATATTTCACAAGAAGCCCATCAAATATACATACCATTTGAACTCCCAGTTGTTCATCTTTCTGGTAATAGACAAAAAAAAGTGGAGAAACATGAATTAATTTATAAAATATTCCAAGTCCCAACCAAAGTAAATCTATGAAACCTAAACTAGACCAGTACAGAAGTTTGGTCACAGCACTCGAAATACATAAATCCTTCATACACGTCATCTCTTTGGCTTCACCCACAAAGATTAAAGCGTTATTTCCGCTACGAAAACCCGCGAGCACCCCCACCCCGGAAAAAAAACGTTACGCCACTAGCAGCAGCAACTAACCAGAGCGTCGGTTACTTTGTTTGTCATCGCCTCATCCTGCTCTTCAGTTCTCTCCACTTCGAGAGTCAGCTGCTCAGTTGCCGCTCGTATCTTGTTGACAACTTGCTGGTGCCCAAGATCCAGCACATCCTCACCACACACCCGGATTATGCGATCCCCAGCTAGCAGCCCAGATTTCTCGGCAGGCGAACCGGGTTCCACCAATCGTACGAACTGTCCCGGACGCGCTTTCTCGCTATGCAAGTGAAAGCCATAGCCCGAAGGGCTCTTTTCCAAAACACACATACGTACACGTTCCACTGACATTGTAACCTGTCTCGCCCCCAGCAAGCTAAATTATAAAGTGAGGAAGTGCGATGCTTATGACAATCATGGGAGGCCGCATGGGGGGAGAAAGACAGGAAGAGTGACCAATCAGAATGCGGTGCGCTATCTGCGTTATATTTTGATTGGATAACATGTTTTGCGATCGTGCGAAATATTCACAGACTTGTAAAGTTTTTTTGCATCTCTCGACGCAAGTATGCTATATATTCTAAGTGTACGCTTCGTGATTCGTTCCACTCTGTTCCTTCCCTGATTCCTTGATGTCTCGCTTTTCTTGCCACTCGGCATGTTTTGTCGGTGTGTAAGTCTCCCAAACGTTCTGTAGAGCTATAAAGATTGTATAAACAACTGAAAAAGAGTTAATTCAATTATATAAATAGAATATATTGTTGTTCTTCTAGGTACGTTAATTTGGTAAATAGGTCACAAAGTCACATGAGGTCTCAGTTAAGTCCTGCCTCTTATCCACGCTTCCAACCACGTTCTCAAAGCAAAAGTGCATATTTTGGGGGGTTATATGGGTTGCTTGATATGTAGCGCCCAAGAAGGGACGTAACAATAAAATCAGGTCTAACACACAGCTAAAGGTTATACTCAAAAGTGTTTATGTATTTAATGTGGTTTATTCACTATTTATTTGATGTAAGGAAGTATTACATTACAGAGAGGATGGTAAAAGATGGAACATCAGCAGTGGTAGTAGCTAATATGGAGAAGAAATGTAAACTTACGTGGAATAGGCATAAAGCTATCCTGAAACTTAGACAAAACCAAGGACTGTTTAAGATCTGAGTCTTTATATCAGGACAAATGGGAAGACCAGATGGGCTGAATGTTTCTTATCCGCTATCAAATTGTATGTTTCTATGGTTGCAGGAGTGTTGTAGTTTAAACTTCAAACCTTACTATTCATTATGAAGGGTCATAACCAACTACATTCCTCTGTAAAAAGAGTTTGGTAGCACATGCATAATATAGAGATTGGTGGGTAAATTATGGATGCTCTTGCGGACCAAAATGCTAATTGAAAGAATTGAAAGGTGGGATTGTGCGTTATGTTGCTTCTATGAATGATTGCGGCTGTTCGTGACAAGCTTGTGGGCACCAGTTCTGTGCTCCAATGAGAAATGGGGAGCACATTACAAAAATATATTTATTTTTTACAGAAACATGTACCTTATGATTTTGGTGGTGGGGGAACTCCAACTAAAGAACCACATAATTGACTGTTCCCTGAAAGCACATTGCCTAATGAACCCCAAAAAACACCTTAACATTTAAATTGTCCTGCCACAAACAGAAATGCACATACCTGTGTTGTGACACAGGCATATACCCTGCCAGAGCCGGACTAGGGTTGACTATGTTGCCCTAGCATTTTAAGGCTAATGGGTACGCCTGGTGGCACAATATGTTTTTGTACTCACACCAGAGCTGGCCTTAGGTGTTCTGGCGCCCTGTGCGGACTACTCCTCTGGCGCCCCCCCATCCCAAAAAAAGAAAGGAATAAAAACTTGTAACAAAACCCCAATCACTATATACTACGCCAAACATTGATGTGGTGTAGGCCTACCACTTCATTGTCTGGCTTAGTAGTAGGGATGCACCGAAACGAATTCTAGACTGAAACCGAAAGTGCAGCATTTACCTGGCCAAAACCGAATATGACCCTCCCCCCCACACCATAAAAAAACACTTTTATTTAAAGTAAGTAAAACACCAAAATAGGACAAAACAATTAAATAACAATATTATATATATATATATATATATATATATATATATATATATATATATATATATATAATTAACAGCAATCACATTCCTATCATGCCCAGGCATACCCAGATTCCAGGATGTACTCGCAGACTTGGCATGATAGGAGTATGATTGCCCTATCTACCCCTTCTCACTCCCTTCTGCCCTATCTACCCCTTCTCACTCCCTTCTCCCTATCTACCCCCTTTCCCCTGCCTCACTCCCTTCTCCCTATCTACCCCCTCCTAACTATCTACCCTTTCCCTCTTTGAAGTTCACTTACCTTTCAGGAGTCCTGCGGTGGTGGTGCAAGGCCTCTGCCTCCCAGCTCTGCCACTGTATGGAACAGTATAGAGTGATGGGAGTTATGATGTACTTTTTGAGCATAATTAGATCATGAAAAAGACATTGGAAATGGTACAGCATAACACCCATCACTCTCACACACTTACCAATCCACACATACACCAATCCACACGTATACCAATGCACACGGATACCAACCCACACGTATACCAATCCACGCGTATACCAATCCACGCGTATACCAATCTACGCGTATACCAATCCACACACATACACTAATCCACACATATACACTAATCCACACATATATACCAATCCACACATATACCAATCCACACGTATACCAATCCACACGTATACCAATCCACACGTACACTAATCCACACATATACCAATCCACACATCTACAAATCCACACATATATACCAATCCACACACATATATACCAATCCACACATATATACCAATCCACACATATACACCAATCCACACATATACACCAATTCACACATACAACAATGCACACATATACCAATCCACACATACCAATCCACTCTCACTCTCACTGTATGCTTTCCTACCTTTCCTCTTTTCTCCTTACAGCTTCTTTTCCTCCTCTTCTTCAGTTCTTCTGTCCTCTCTGTCTTCTTCCGGGTCAGAGGGCACGGACAGCGGTGGGCGCGGCTTCAGTGCTGTGCGCCGGGATCTGACAACAAACCCCGGCGCACAGCAGCTGTTGCCGCACGGATCACAAGGGAGCGATATCGGAGGTCTTTAACAGACCTCCGGCTCCCTTGAGTGATTTTAAGCCAGGTTCAAGGGAGATCCTTGAACCGGCTTAAAATCACTCAAGGGAGCCGGAGGTCTGTTAAAGACCTCCAATACCGCTCCCTTGCGAGCCGGGTGCCCCCCCTGATGAGCGGCACCCGGTGCGGACCGCCCCCCCCGCTAGGTACGCTACTGGCGGCAGCGGACCCCGCGGCGGCGCCCCCTGGAGTGTGGCGCCCTGTGCGGTCGCACAGGTCGCACACCCCAAAGGCCGGCCCTGACTCACACAGTGTGTAGCCACACATATCCAGCCAGTGGCTGCACACTGCATGACCTGATCTGCCCCTGACATTTGTCCAGTCTGCCACATGGCCACTCTTGCCCTTGATATAAATGCCCACTTACACAGATACACTCCTCATCTTAAGTGGATATTTAAGAGTTAAACGGGAGGGAAACGACATACCAAGTCCCACTGCAGAAAGCAGCTACAACACATCATCGGAACCAGATCAACACATCCCCATCCAAGCAGTCCTCTCCTATTGTCTCACTTCCCCCTCAACCACCGACTAGATTGTAAGCTCGCAAGAGCAGGGTCCTCTTGTCCTTTGCACCAGTTTGTTATTGCATGCCCCCCAACAGTCCTGATTTCGGGTGTACTGCCTATCCCTTCCTCTCTCCCGCTTTGCAGGGGCAGAGGAAGGGTGAGGCAAGAGCGATACTCACCTCAGGTGCAGCTGCAGCCTGCAGACTAGCTGGGAGATCGCACCTCTGGGAGATCTCAACATTAGGGAGGGCGAGGTCTGTCACTTCAGACCTCGCTTTACTGCTCCCTCATCACTACCTGCCGGCAAGTAATGCCGAGCGCGGGGATATGATGTCATCCCTGCACTCGGCAGCAATATCCAACGCGTAGTGATGAGGGAGTAGCAAAGTAAGGTCTGAAGTGACAGACCTTGTGCTCCCACTGCAGGATACAGGATGGAGGCAGAAGGATGGTGGAGGAGGTAAGATATGGGGAGAAAGGTGTGGAAGGGCAGTGTATGTGTATGTATGTGTTTGTAAGCTTGTGTGTGTGAATGGGCCAGTGTGTGTAAGAGCAGTATAGGCATTTGTTAGCTGGTGTGTAAAGCAGTGTACATGTATGTGTGTGTGAAAGGGCAGTGTACGTGTATGTGTGTGTACATATACAGCAGGATGAGATAAATTCCCCAGAACATGTCGCCTGTCTAACCCAGGAAGAAGTGCAGTGCCACCTAAAAAAAATCAAAATAGACAAATCACCAGGTCCAGATGGCATTCACCCCCGCGTTCTAAGGGAGTTAAGTAATGTAATAGACAGACCCCTATTTCTAATATTCAAGGACTCTATAGTGACAGGGTCTGTTCCCTAGGACTGGCGCAAAGCAAATGTTGTGCCAATATTCAAAAAGTGACCCGGGGAATTATAGGCCTGTTAGTTAAACTTCTGTTGTGTGTAAACTGTTTGAGGGTTTCCTAAGAGATGCTATTTTGGAGTATCTCAATGAAAATAAATGTATGACTCCATATCAGCATGGGTTTACAAGGGATCGGTCCTGTCAAACTAACCTGATCAGCTTTTATGAGGAGGTGAGCTCAAGACTGGATCGGTGTGAATCGCTGGATGTCGTATATCTTGATTTTTCCAAAGCATTTGATACGGTGCCACATAAAAGGCTCGTACATAAAATGAGAATGCTTGGGCTGGGGGAGAATGTGTGTATGTGGGTAAGTAACTGGCTCAGTGATAGGAAACAGGGGGTGGTTATTAATGGTACATACTCTGAGTGGGTGACTGTTGCTAGTGGGGTACCACAGGGGTCAGTTTTGGGTCCTATTCTTTTTAATATATTTATTAATGACCTTGTAGAGGGATTGTATAGTAAAGTATCAATCTTTGCAGACGATACTAAGCTCTGTAATGTGGTTAACACAATAGAGGACAGTGCACAATTACAAATGGATCTGCATAGGTTGGAGGCTTGGGCTGGGATGTGGCAGATGAGGTTCAACACAGATAAATGTAAGGTTATGCACATGGGGAAGAATCCAGGCTGGGAATATGTATTAAATGGGAAAACACTGGGGACGACTGACATGGAAAAGGACTTAGGAGTTTTAGTTAACAGTAAATTTACCTGTAGCGACCAGTGTCAGGCAGCTGCTGCTAAGGCAAATAAAATCATGGGGTGCATCAAAAGGGGCATAGATGCCCACGACAAGGAAATAATTCTACCACTGTACAAGTCACTAGTCAGACCACACATGGAATACTGTCTACAGTACTGGGCACCAGTGTACAAGAAAGATATAGTGGAGCTGGAGAGGGTTCAAAGACGGGCAACCAGAGTAATAAGGGGAATGGGAGGACTACAGTACCCAGAAAGATTATCAGAATTAGGGTTATTTAGTTTGGAAAAAAGACGGCTTAGGGGGGACTTAATAACTATGTATAAATATATAAGGGGGCAGTACAGAGATCACTCCCAGGACCTATTTATACCCAGGACTGTATCTATAACAAGGGGACATCCTCTACGGCTGGAGGAAAGAAGGTTCCTACACCAGCACAGACGGGGGTTCTTTACAGTAAGAGCGGTGAGATTATGGAACTCTCTGCCAGAGGAAGTGGTAATGGTAAACTCAATAAAAGAGTTCAAAAGGAGCCTGGACGTGTTTCTTGAAAGCAATAATATTACACGTTATGGATATTAGGGACAGAACGTTGATCCAGGGATTTATTCTGATTGCCATATTTGGAGTCTGGAAGGAATTTTCCCCCTGGTATGGGGCAATTGGCATCTGCTTCATAAGGGTTTTTGCCTTCCTCTGGATCAACACAGTAGGGACACAATATGTATATAGGTTGAACTTGATGGACTTTGGTCTTTTTTTAACCTTATGAACTATGTTACTATGTATGTAAGGGCAGTGTATGTGTGTGTGGGCAGTGTACCTGTATGTGTGTAAGGGCAGTGTATGTGTATATATGTGTGTGTGGGCAGTGTATGTGTGTGTGGGCAGTGTACGTGTATATGTGTGTGTGTAAGGGCAGTGTGTATGTGTGTAAGGGCAGTGTACATGTGTGTAAGGGTGGTGTACATGTATATGTGTGTGTAAGCGCAGTGTGTGTGTGTGTGTAAGGGCAGTGTACGTGTATATGTGTGTGTGTGTGTAAGGGCAGTGTATGTGTGTGTGTGTAAGGGCAATGTATGTGTATATGTACACACATATGAGGGTCCTGGGAAGGAGGCTAACATTAGCCTTTTTTCATTTAATAAAATCTATGCTGCTGTGGACTACTCTTCCAATGATACTCAGCCTTTATGGTGGACACCTGAGAATCATGGAAGTTTTTGTTCACAGCTAGCATCTGCAGCTTTACTGTTGCTGCACTTCCCATGACGCTCAGCCAGCATCATGAAAGTAGTATGTCTGGCTGAGCCTCATGGGAATTGAATTCAATGTGTTGGTTATTTTTAATATGCATGACTGCTGAAAAAAAAACGAAGTGTGTTTTAAGTGGCGATGCAAGCGCGACATTGTAAAGTGCAATTGCTTGTATCACGAGATTTTTAAAAAAATGAAATGTTGGGAGGTATGTTATTGTATGCCTTTTTATATGTGAAATTGTTATACTGACTTAACAGCGCTGGGGAATCTGCCGGCGCTTTATAAATAAATGTAATGTAATATGCGCATTGAGTCTTCTGGGAAGGCTTTCCATAAGATTTTGGCGCATTTGTGAGTTCACGCACCGATGAGAAGGCGTGGCTCTTTATTCCAGTTCCAATTCATCAAAATATGTTCAGTGAGATTAAGGTCAGGGCTCTGTGCAGGGCACTCGAGTTCCATCAAACTCTTCAAACAATGTCTTTATGGATCTTGCATTGTGCAAAGGAGCACAGTCATGTTGGAACAGAAAAGGGTTTTCCCATATACAATTGTGCTCTCTCAGAAGTTTGCATACCATGGTAGAAATTGTGAAATGTTGGCATTGGTTTTTGAAAAAAATGACTGATCATGCAAAAAAACAGTCTTTTATTTAAGGCTAGTGATTATACGAACCAATTATTTTCACACAGTTGTATGGCTCCTTTATAAATCATAATGATAACAGATCACTTAAATGGCCCTGATAAAAAAGTTTACATACCATTGAATGTTTGTCCTTGTTACAGATACACAAGGTGACACACACAGGTAAAATGGCGATTTCCCACACCTGTCTTTAAATTGCAATTAGTATAAACAGTCAATGAGTTTGTCAGCTATCACATGGATGCACTGAGCAGGTTAGATACTGAGCACTGCCTGCTCAGACCACCCCAGCCCAAATACTGGCAACAAGCGAGAGGCAGGACGGACGTTGACGCCCCAGGGAGGGGCCAGACATGACCCCTAGTGCCGATCGTGGTGTTGGTGAATGGTTGTTCCCGGTTACCATCTGGTATCAATTGTGTCTTCCTCAGCTCTGGACGTTCTGGATTCCCTTGCAGCTTAATTTCAGAAGGTGCTTTATATAAGGAGTAACTTTAAACTGCAACACCGGAGGTATTGTAGTGTAAAAAGTACTTTATTCTGGATCCATGCCAGTATTAAATTAAGACTAATTTTGCATGTTATACAGCAAATAATATTCTTAATGCCATAGATTAAAAAATAAGATAAAAAGTAATAAAAACGTATATAAAAAAGTCAGATATAAAAGTCCTTTTTAGAACATTCACTCAACACGTTTCGCCAGTTCTAGCTTCCTCAGGAGTGTTGATTGGAGTCCTCCGTCGAACTTTTATGCGTGCGGCGCCATCTTTGTCCCGTCTTTGTCTCTGCGTCTGACGTCAGTGCTTTTCTCTTCCGGATGTCGTCCATACCCCGTGCGTCAAGTTCTTCTCCGCGTGGACACCGTAGGTAAGTATTTCAGCATAGATGGAGAGATGAGGCAACGGAAAGTATATGCGACTGATCAGATGTGTTATTTTCACACTGGACGGACTAATGTAATGCCGATGAGCGAAAACTCTTCTCCTCCGCCGAACGGAATAGAGAGAGCTGTGTGCCGATCTACGGGGACGTGAGCCCGGAGAAGGTTATAGGAGAAGAGACAGGAGAGGGGTATAGATCTCTATTTGAAAGAATATGAAGAGGTTGTACGAGTGGATTGTTTAAAGACGGAAAAATGCCGTTGTATATTTAATTATAACACTGTAATGTATAAATGTAATCAAATGTAGAGTGTAAATAAAGTATATTTATTCCATCATTGGGATCATGTCTCCGTGGCCATATATAATAAAAAATATATTTCTACCTTTGGGTGTTTTGATTCTTGTTTTCTCGTGTTTTTAAATTATAAAACTGAATGTATGGAGAGGGGAAGAAGAGGTAAGTATACATCCTTTAAGGTGTTCTGGTACTTATCATGCCTATGTTTTGGTGGA
This sequence comes from Spea bombifrons, assembly GCF_027358695.1. Classification (NCBI taxonomy): domain Eukaryota; kingdom Metazoa; phylum Chordata; class Amphibia; order Anura; family Pelobatidae; genus Spea; species Spea bombifrons. Next base: position 5,142,097 of record NC_071099.1, read on the forward strand.
AATTATATATAGGAAGGTCTGGGTGTCAGTGTATTTTAAACCATATGCCTATTGTTAGCATCGTGGCCCTACATGTCTTCTTTTGGGTGTTATTTTGAGTCAGATCGTTTTAGAGGGAAGTTTTTTTGGATTTTTGAAGGTCTTTTTGAAAACTAATTCACATTATTTAAATATGAGCTAGAATATCTAGCTCCATATTGAGCCCTCCATTTTTAAAAGTTTTTAATTTAAAGATCCACTCGGTCTCTCGTTTAGTTTTCTACTGCGTTACCTCCTCTCCAATTTTGAGGGACCCAATCTATTCCTATTATTTTTAGGGTTTCCACTGAAAAGAGTGGACGTGTATTACAGTGTCTCGAGACACTATGTTTCATGTTTTTATTCCTAATATTTCCAAGATGTTCCAAAATACTTTCCTTCATAGGTCTAGTGGTTCTTCCTACGTATTGTAGGCCACAACCACATTGGAGTATATATACCACATTTTTTGAAGAACAATTAATGAAATATTTAATCGTATGTGTAAGGCCCGTTTTTTGACCTGTAAAATGGTCTTTTTACAATGTCCACATTTGTGGAAGCCTTTCGGTTTATTTCCTAGGAACATATATGGATCTGAGCTAATTTTTTGTTTTGGCAACACACTGGGAGAAAGGATCGTCTTAAGAGACTCCATTTTTTTAAAAAATAATCTGGGGTTTTTGTGGCAAAACTCTACCCAGGACTTAATCATTTTTAAGTATATGCCCGTGTTTATCCAGGATCTTTTTAATTCTGTTTGCTTGTGTGTTGTATTGTGTTAAAAAAAGAGAAACTGTAATCCTTATCTTTATGTGTCTTTGGATTCTCCTTTCTACCCCCCAAAAGCTGTTGTCTGTTCATTTTCTCTACCTGTCGCAGGCTGCTGTTTAACCTCTCGATCAGGTATTGTTTTTCAATGAATTTTCTTGTTATTTCATTTGCCTTTATCTCAAAATCCTCATCTTTTGAGCAATTTCTTCTAACCCTCATTAGTTGCCCCTTGGGAATGTTGTTAAGCCACTGGGGGTGGTGACAACTGGTGTAATGTATATATCAATTCTTGTCAGTAGGTTTCATGTAGTTTCTAGAGAAGATACGGTTTCCTTCAACAAATAATTCTACACCCAATAATTCAATTTGTTTAGTTTGGATGTAAGAAGTGAATTTATGAGTAAAATGATTGTTGTTGATATGTCGTATAAAAATTTGGAGACCTTCCTCTGTTCCCCTCCAGATGATCAAGATATCATCTATATATCTCTTCCAGAGCACCAGGTCTCCACCATGGGGGTTATTATTCCATACAGATTCATTTTCCCATTCAGCTACAAATAGATTTGCGTAGCTAGGTGCAAACCTTGTGTCCACTGCCATGCCACATAGCTGTAGGTAGAAGTTGTCTTCAAACCAGAAATAGTTATATTTAAGGATGCAGTCTATGCATTCCAAGATGAAGGATTTTTGTGTGGGGTTCATGTTTGTATCTCGAGATAAGGTATTATTGATCGCCTCTATTCCCTGTTCATGGTTAATGACAGTGTACAAGGAGGAAACATCCAAAGTGGCCCACAGCCATCCTGTATATATCTAAGTATATTTAGTAGATGGGTGGTGTCCTTCAGAAATGCTGGCATCTTAGGGACATACTTCTGTAGGAAGTAGTCTACATATTCTGATGTATTACACTTTAATGATTCCAGTCCACTAATGATGGGTCTACCTGGAGGTTCCTTAAGGTTCTTATTAGACTTGTGCATTCATCTTCGGGCGAACATGAAAACGAGCACGAAGAGTCCGTTTTTTTGTTCTTTCCGAAGGAACGTAGAACAGAATACAGTGCCGGCAAAACGTAGGCGAAGACGAAGACTCACAACCATGAAGAATCGTGCTGCTGTTTTTTTGAATTCTGAAACCACCTTTATAAGACCAGAGCTTGCCTGAGAGATCCATTAATTTTTTGCTGTGACTGCTTTGGCAACACTGCTGTGCTGCATCCGAGCGTTACAGAGAGAGATAGTTCTGTTCTGTGTGAGACTGTTACGCCTCAGCCTGCCATTTCTTACAGTGTACTCTTCCTCACTTCAGTTCTACTGAATTAATAATTTTATTAATTTAGTCATTTTTTTATTTCATTTTTTTTCAGTGCTTCTGTCTGTCATCAACTGTGTGGTGCTGTTGAGTTAACAGTGCACCCAGTGGGACTGGGATGCCCTTGCCCTGGGCTGGCACTGCCTACTGCCTGTCCTGTCTATTCTATTAAATAATAGAATGTATAAATAATAATTTAATAGTATATATAATAATTTAATACATTATAAAATTATAGATATATTTGTCAGTCATATATATACTATAGTTATATTTAGTATACTAGTGTAGAGTGTACTGTAGACATTCAAGACATCTACTAGTGTCTAATCTAAAATCAGTAATATTATAAAATTAATTTTAGCTAGCTTAATAATTAATTAGTTATAAATAAAATTAATTACTACTAGCTTAAAGTTCAGCAAATCTTATTAGTACTGGTGCTGCAGCTCTTTAGTTTGTGCTTTGTTTTTGACCAAGTCAATTTTTCTTAATTAATAATATTTAATTTTATTTCATTTGTTTTGCTCACCTCAGTCCATCAGTGAAGTGAACTTGTTGGGCTAGTGAGTGCAGCCGCATAAGTGCTGTGTGTTTTTGTTCAGCAAGCAGTGAAGCTAACTGTTATGCTGTCGGTTTGTCTTAGTCTGTCAATTCTTGTTTTGTCATATCCCTTGAATTTATGTATTGTATTAAGCGCTGCGTAAACTGTTGGCGCTATATAAATAAAGGATAATAATAATAATAATAATAATGCTGTGACATTTTATTTTCTCATTTCTTTTCAAGAAAGATTGACTGTGTGACGACAACAACTGTACTAAGCAAAGCTTCAAGGTACTAGCTGTAGTACTAAAATAATTCTAATCCTTAATCTTAATCAATAATATATTATATAACATAATATAATATACATATAATCAGGGGCGTAGAGTATTTGGCACCCGGGGCGGATCCTGTATGTGGCACCCCCCCACACACACTTTAAAACTACCTGGCCGAAACTGAATATGACCCCCCCACACACACCATAAAAAAATCTAACATTTTTATTTAAAGTAAGTAACACACCAAAATAGGACAAAACAATTAAATAACAATATATATATATATATATATATATATATATATATAATTGTTAACAGCAATCACATTCCTATCATGCTCAGGCATACCCAGATTCCAGGAGGCACTCGCAGACTTGGCATGATAGGAGTATGATTGCCCTATCTACCCCTTCTCGCTCCCTTCTGCCCTATCTACCCCTTCTCACTCCCTTCTCCCTATCTACCCCTCCTAACTATCTACCCTCTCCCTCTTTGAAGTTCACTTACCTTTCAGGAGTCCTGCAGTGGGGGTGCAAGGCCTCTGTCTCCCAGCTCTGCCACTGTATGGAACAGTATAGAGTGATGGGAGTTATGATGTACTTTAGAGCATAATTATATAATGAAAAATACATTGGAAATGGTACAGCATAACACCCATCACTCTCACACACTTACCAATCCACACATACCAATCCACACGCATACCAATCCACACGCATACCAATCCACAAACACATACCAATCCACACACATACTAATCCACACACATACCAATCCACACACATACCAATCCACACACATACACCAATCCACACACATACACCAATCCACACATACACCAATCCACACATTTACACCAATCCACACATATACTAATCCACACACACCACTCCACACACATACCAATCCACACACATACACCAATCCACACACATACCAATCCACACACATACACCAATCCACACACATACCAATCCACACACATACCAATCCACACATATACTAATCCACACATATACTAATCCACACATATACCAATCCACACACATACCAATCCACACATATACTAATCCACACACATACCAATCCACACACATATACTAATCCACACACATACCAATCCACACATACCAATCCACACACACATACCAATCCACACACACATACCAATCCACACATATACTAATCCACACACATACCAATCCACACACATACACCAATCCACACATATACCAATCCACACACATACCAATCCACACACATACACCAATCCACACACATACCAATCCACACACATACACCAATCCACACACATACCAATCCACACACATACACCAATCCACACATATACTAATCCACACACATACCAATCCACACACATATACTAATCCACACACATACCAATCCACACATACCAATCCACACACACATACCAATCCACACACACATACCAATCCACACATATACTAATCCACACACATACCAATCCACACACATACACCAATCCACACATATACCAATCCACACACATACCAATCCACACACATACACCAATCCACACACATACACCAATCCACACACATACCAATCCACACACATACACCAATCCACACACATACCAATCCACACACATACACCAATCCACACACATACCAATCCACACACATATACACCAATCCACACACATACACCAATCCACACACATACACCAATCCACACACATACACCAATCCACACACATACCAATCCACACACATACCAATCCACACACATACACCAATCCACACATATACTAATCCACACACATACCAATCCACACACATATACCAATCCACACACATACACCAATCCACACACATACCAATCCACACACATACACCAGTCCACTCTCACTGTATGCTTTCCTACCTTTCCTCTTTTCTCCTTACAGCTCCTTTTCCTGCTCTTCGCTCCTCTTCTTCTTCAGTTCTTCTGTCTTCTTCCGAGGGCACGGGGTTCAGAGGGCACGGACAGCGGTGGGCGCGGCTTCAGTGTCAGCGTGGCAACAGCTGTTGTGCGCCGGGGTTTGTTGTCAGATCCCGGCGCACAACAGCTGTTGCCGCGCGGATCGCAAGGGAGCGGTATCGGAGGTCTTTAACAGACCTCCGGCTCCCTTGAGTGATTTTAAGCCGGGTTCAAGGGAGATCCTTGAACCGGCTTAAAATCACTCAAGGGAGCCGGAGATCTGTTAAAGACCTACGATACCGCTCCCTTGCGAGCCTGCTCCTCCAGCGGCGGACATTACTGTCCGTCTCTGGAGGGGTGCCGGGTGCCGGCAAGTTGGCACCCCCCTGATGAGCGGCACCCGGTGCGGACCGCAACCCCCCGCCCCCCGCTAGGTACGCCACTGCATATAATCTATATTCTTCTATATATAATCCATAATATAAGTAATTCTTCTAATATATATTATATAACATAATATAATAAATTCTAATTCATAATCTATAATATATATAAGTAATTATTTCTAATTCATAATCTATATTCTATCTATAATCCATAATATAAGTAATTCTAATCTATTAATAATATTATATAACTTAATATTAATTAATAAATCATATACTGAATCTGATTTAACCTCACTTTAGCTTAGTGGGCTTGAGAGCGTCTGCCTAGAGTTAGACTTAGAATACCGTATTTGCTCGATTATAAGACGACCCTGATTATAAGACGACCCCCCAAAATCTGAATATTAACTTAGGAAAAAAAGAAAAAGCCTGAATATAAGACGACCCCAAAGGAAAAAAGTTTTACCAGTAAATGTTAATTCATGTAAACTATTTTTTTTAATAAAAGCTATGATTGAGAAAAAGATTTTTTTTGTTTTTATTTCTTGTATTTTCCAACCTGTCGCCCAGTTACACACATCTGCCCCCAGGCTTGCCACTCCAATATGGCACTGTGGCCCATGATATGCCTTTTAACCCTCTATATGCCACTGTGCCCCATGGTATGCCTTTTGACCCCCTATGTGCCACTCTGCCTCCAGAAATGCCTTATACCCCTATATCCCATTCTGGCATTTAGGGGGTTAAAAGGCATATTATGGGGCAGAGTGGCATATAGGGAGGTATAAGGCATTTCAGGAGGCAGAGTGCTCTATTAAATGCCCCCTTAACGCCACTCCAGAAATGACCTATGCCCCCATTTAACACACACACACACACCCCCTATACCCCATTTAACTAACTAACACACACACACACACACACACCCTATACCCCCATTTAACTAACACACACTCTCTCTCTCTCTCTCACCCCCCATCTCTCACCCCCCTTCCCCCGCTCTCTTACCCCCCCTCTCTCACCCCCCTTCCCCCGCTCTCCCCCCCTCTCTTACCGGTGCTTCCAGCCGGGGCAGCGGGTTGACGTCGCCTTCTGCTGCAGCCGGAAGGAGGTGTGGCTAGCAGCGGGGGTTTGTATGCGTCCGTCGCGTATACTTTCCCCGGCTGTCAGAGATCTGAGTTCCCCGCACCGGAGCGGGGAACTCTGATCTCTGACAGTCGGGGAAGGTCTATGCGACGGACGCAGACAACCCCCGCTGCTAGCCACACCTCCTTCCGGCTGCAGCGGACGTTGTCTACGCGTATCGCGTAGACGTCAACCCGCTGCCCCGGCAACACTGCAGGAAGCACCGGTAAGTGTGTGTATGATGGGGGGGGGGTCGGGTGAGACAGGAGGATCCAGGTCCCCTGCAGCGGTGCGGGGGATCTGGATCTTAGTCTCCTAATCAGACCTCTATTTGAGGTCTGATTAGAAGACGACCCCGATTAGAAGACGAGGGGTATTTTTCAGAGCATTTGCTCTGAAAAAAACCTCGTCTTATAATCGAGCAAATACGGTAGTAAGGAATATAGCTTTAGGCTTAGCATAGTAGTAGGCTAGGCTCTTAGGCGCATGTAAATTCAAATTACAAATAAAATACTGCTAGTTAATATATAAAGTTAATCTTGAGTTAATAATTTAAATAATTTGAGCACTTTGGCAGATTGCACACAACAGCACAGTGCAGTTGTGCATAGTTTTACTTTTTCAGCAGTAGCACTGAAGAGAACTTCCTCTATTTTTTTGTCTAATTTTTTTTTCATTTTTTTTTTTTATATAGTTTTTTTAAACACTACACTACACACACAACACAAAATTGGAAATGGATCCTCCTTTTGGGACAAGCTCCATCTACCACCACCACCAGCTCTAAGATGCAGCCTTTGCGTCAGTCTAGTCGGCCAAGTAGGCCAAACCCTCGCTTATCATTTGGGGAAGCATTGCTTGAAGGATCATCAAGTAAAGGAAAGGCACCAAAAGCAGGCAGTATTAGTTTTTCGTCAGATAGAGCAAATTACTGGCGTTCATTTACCTTTTACACCAGATTGTTTCCTATTACATCTAGATTGGCCAAAAGTTCCTAATCGCTACAGAAGTTTAATAACCCATATCCTTGTCTCTACTAAATTACTTATAGCGAAGAACTGGAAAAGCAAAAAACTGCCTAATTGGGAGGAGATAAAATTAAGTACAATTTACCATTGTAAAATGGAATTGGGTATAATCAAATTAAATGGATTCAACGTAATTAAAATCAGGAAATGGGAAAGAATCTTAAACTTATTGGAAATATGAGTATGACTGGTTCTGGGTTTCCTCCTCTTGCTGCATCTCACTGTATATTTTATTGTTTTGTTTTGTATTATTCAGTATGTCTTAGAGGCATGTATCATATTTTTACATGTCTAAAATGTTTTTTGTATTGTGTAGTATGCCTTAAAGACAGGTATCCTAGTTTTTTTGTTTTGTTTAAAATGTCCTTTTGTTATAAATGAATAAAAAACATATACATTAAAAAAGTCCTTACAATATTTTTGTAAAGACAGTTAGAGAGAGGGCTACACATAGTGGAACTTCACCTAGCGAGGTAGCAGAGGAGCCTGAGAGGCCAAGTGCACAGTCTGTTCTTCTTGCTCGCACTACTACTAGTCACGATATCAGTCTTAGCTCCAGCCTAGCAGGAATTCCATTTGATCTGGCTAATGAAGAACTAGACTATGAGCCAGAGGAAGTAGAGGAGATGAGTGGTCAGGAATCAGATTCCTCAGGGAGCAGTGTACAAATGACTAGTGCACAATTTTCCCCTGAGCCTCCACCTTCTCTGCTACGATCATCACCACCACCAGCAGCAAAACCTACCAAATCTGGTAGAGTTAAAACAATTAGCAGTCCCACTATGGCCAGTACTGGTAGTACCACCAGTGCCACCACCACTAGTTCTGCCGCTGTTCATCCGCCCCGAGCAGTAGAAGCAGCACCCAAGGCACACTCCAAGGCTATGCGCGCCCCAATTTGGGAGCACTTTGAAAATGTTGAAGAAGGGCGCTATGGAAAGTACAAACATTGTGGGAAGCTAATAAGCAGAGGGAAAGTGTCTGGCCATTTTACCAGTGCTAGGATGAAGCATCACCTCAGCACTCAACACAATGCTGTGCTATTGGGGAAAGATGCAGAAGTAAAACGTAGTGCAGGCAGCATAGCTGGTGGCCGTGGTACTACAACAACTAGTATCATCTCCAGAGAGAGATTCTCTGGAGAGAGAGAGATTCTGAGAGAGAGATTCTGAGCCAATAGCAGCAGCAGCTAGTGCTGGCAGCCAGAGACCAAGGCAGGTTGGAGCACTGCATGTCCAGCCCACCCTGGAACAATTTGTGGCATTCCACTCCAAGAGGTCAACGTCCAAACAGCAGGCCAATAAAGTAACGCAACTTATTGGTCAGTTCATTGCTGTTGGGGGGGCATCCTTCTCCATGATTGAAGGGGAGCCTTTCAAACAATTGATGGCGGCTGTGGCTCCACAATATACAGTTCCGTCATGTTCCACTTTCAGTGGGAACATTGTCCCCTCATTGTATCGATCCTGTGTTTCAGCAGTGAAAGAGGAGCTTTCCAAGGCTGCTGGTCAGTCTGTTCATTTCACAACAGGTTTGTGGAGTGCACCTAGTGGGCAGCATGTCTTTCTTTCTTTGACAGCACACTGGTGGCAGCCCGGTGTGCCCAAGGAAGCTGCTGCAGCAGGCTACCGATCATTCCTTCTCCATGCAGAAGTGATGGATGAAAAGCACACTTCCCAAAATATTCTGCATGCAATGAGGAAAATGTTTAGCCTTTGGGTGGGAGCAGAGGCGGGCACCAATGTTGAAGTTGGTTTTGTGGTAACTGACAGAGGTGCCACTACGGTAAAAGTGCTGGGAGATGGTCATATTGTTGGTGTGCGCTGTGCAGCCCACATCATCCATCTTTTAGTGAAGGCAGCAATGTCAGAAGGAACTAATGTAGCAGCAGTAGTTCTGTCCCACTGCAGAAAGATCGCTGGGCACTTTCACCATAGTGTTAAGGCTAGCCAACTTTTGAGGGAAGAGCAAGAGAGGTCAGGTCTTCCCGTACACTACCTACATCAGGATGTCAGTACGCAGTGGAACTCCACTTTAGAGATGCTGGAGAGGATTTTGGAGCAGCAGAGGGCAATCCATAATCTTGCCTCAGAGCATAATATTGGAATTACAGCTCCATTGAATAGGGAGGATTGGACAGTGATCTCCCAGCTAGTGGCAGTCCTTAAACCATTCAGGGATGCTACTGAAAATTTAAACTCAAACACTGCCAGTCTGGCCCAGGTAATCCCAGTGTTCTCCCATCTAGGCAGCAAGATGGATGTGTTCCTTGAAAACCGTGAGGCTGTTCAAGGTGGCACTCTACATCCTGACGTAGCAGCCATAGTCAGGAAGCTGAAGGATCTGCTAAAAGTACACCTTCGCAAACGCACGGAAGAGTGGAGCAGCTGCGTTTTGAGAAGAGGCACTTGGGAGTATAGTTGGACCATCTGACAGAGCTAGTAGCAGAAAGGAGAGTAGTGCTGCTGAAATGGTCAAACTTTACCTCTGTGAAGTTCCGCCTAATGTTGATCCTCTTAGCTACTGGGATGAAAAGAAGAGTGTGTGGCCTGCACTCTCATGGGTTGCACAGCAGCTACTATCATGTCCGCCAACCACTATTCAAAGTGAGCGTGTGTTTTCTATGACTGGAAACATACTGAGTCCACAGCGCTCACGCATGGCACCTCATCTGATGGAGCAGATTGCCTTTCTTAAATTCAATCTGCCCAAGTTGGGTTACCCAGCTCTTAGCTTGGAAAGTTAATTTTCTTTCTCTAATGTTCAAGGTAGTTTCTCTCCCTGGTTGCATGTGTTTGCGGTGTGGCAACGCCTGCTACCTCCGCCGGTGTAGCCAATTTACGCTAGGGCCTAGTGTCTGAGCTCTGGAAGTCCGCTCCCAAACGCCAAGGACTGACAGTTGTTTGGATGCTTTGCTCTGGGGTGAAACAGGTGAGCGGGTCGCCAATTGCCCACTCATTCGCCTTTCCCAATGCTGCTGCTGGTGGTGGTGCCAGCGTCTCTTCTCTGCCAGTTGCTTCCTGGCTAGTGTCATGCCTCAAATGTCCCTAATGGTAAGGGTAGTTTCTCCCCCTGGCTGCATCTGTTTGCGGTGTGGCAACGCCTGCTACCTCCGCCAGTGTAGCCAGCTTACGCTAGGGCCTTGTGTCTCAGCTCTGGAAGTCCACTGCCAAACATCTAGGACTGACAGTTGTTTGGATGCTTTGCCCTGGGGTGAGTGGGTCGCCAATTGCCCACTCATTCGCCTTTTCCATTTTTCAATGCTGGTGGTGGTGGTGCCAGCTTCTCTTCTCTGCCAGTTTGCTTCTTGGCTAGAGTCATGCCCAAAATGTCCCTAATGATAAGGGTAGTTTCTCTCCCTTGGCTGCGTCTGTTTGCTGTGGCAACGCCTGCTACCTCCGCCGGAGTAGCCAGGTTACGCTAGGTCCTTGTGTCTGAGCTCTGGAAGTCCGTTGCCAAACGTCTAGGACTGACAGTTGTTTGGATGCTTTGCCCTGGGGTAAAACAGGTGAGTGGGTCGCCAATTGCCCACTCATTCGCCTTTTCCATTTCCTTTTCCATTTCCATTTCCTTTTTTTCCGTCTGATACACAACCTACCAAACATAACACATATAACACAGTGACATAACACATAACACACACACGAACAAGTCACAAATCACAAGGACCTTTCCTCCTGTTATTTGCCCTGGCCTTCATTTCTACACTCACTAGCATTAACGCTATAACTCACACTTCACCCTATAAAATTTTTCCATCCACATACCTGCCAACAGACCTAACTTTTTCAGGGACAGTCCTGCTTTTGTCCTGTCCCATCAAATTTAGCTAAACTAGGTATGCTAGTGCACATAGGTATAGCTGGGTAGGGTAGTACTACAACATTAAATAAATATAATAAAGTAAATAATAAATATAACTTTAAAATAAAATTAAATAAACCCCTATGTTTTTTTAACACCCATTAAAATTAAAATTAAATTATTATTTAGACATAATACATCTTTAACCAAAACAGTGCACTGCTAATAATCTTAAACATAACCGTACATTAACCCTAAGCTATTTTTTAGTTCTTGCCCAACATTTTTCCATTCGCATACCTGCCAACAGGTATTTTAATAATCGATTAGTTGGCCGATTATTTTTTCGATTAATTGGATTAAAAAAATGTATTTTTTTTCAATTTAAAATAATGTAATAAAAAACGTACAATTTACACTTTCATCTCTTTATCACAATGGCCTCTCTCTATTCACCTTCTTATTTTACTGACATAATAATAAAAGCTACAAGAACCCAAACACAGTGTTTCTCAAACTAGGTTTTAATACAAAGTTATTAGTAAATATTAATTCATATGTTAACTATTTTTCATATTTAATAAAAACTATGAGAAAAAAGCCTTGTTTAAATTTTTTTTATTTACCAAACTGCCCCCGGTTATGCACATATGACCCCCAGCTTGCCACTCTGCCCCCATATATGTCTTATACCTCTTATATGCCAGAGATTCCACTGTGCCCCCGATATGCCTTATACTCCTTATATGCCAGTGATATGCAACTGAGCCCCCTGATATACCTTTTACCCCCAGATATGTTTTATGCCCCCCTGATATGCCTAATATCGATATGCCTTATACCCCCTATATGCCACTAAGCCCCCTGATATACCTTTTACCCCCAGATATGTTTTATGCCCCCCTGATATGCCTAATATCAATATGCCTTATACCCCCTTTATGCCACCATACACCACTATAACTCACCCATACACCACTCTGCCTCCTCCCCCTCCCATACACCACTCTGGCTCCTCCCCCTCCCATACACCACTCTGGCTCTTCCCCCCTCCCATACTCCACTCTGCCTCCTCCCCCCTCCCATACACCACTCTGGCTCTTCCCCCCTCCCATACTCCACTCTGCCTCCTCCCCCTTCCATACATCACTTTGCCTCCTCCCCCCTCCCATATAACACTTTGCCTCCTCCCCACTCCCATACTCCACCCTGCCTCTTCCCCCCTCCCATACTCCACTCTGCCTCCTCCCCTTCCCATACTCCACTCTGCCTCCTCCCCCTCCCATACATCACTCTGCCTCCTCCCCCATACAGCACTCTGGCTCCTCCCCCTCCCATACACCACTCTGGCTCCTCCCCCCTCCCATACTCCACTCTGCCTCCTTCCCCCTCCCATACTCCACTCTGCCTCCTCCCTCCTCCCATACTCCACTCTGCCTCCTGTCAGCAACGGAGGTTCACAAGACACCAGGGAGCCGGGTAGAGAGGCAGAGTGGCGTATGGGAGGGGGAGGAGCCAGAGTGGTGTATGGGAGGGTGGCTCCCATACACCCCTCTGACTCCTCCCCCTCCCATACACCGCTCTGCCTCTCTACCCGGCTCCGTTACTGACAGGCACTTTCACTGCAGCTTCGTAGAAGCCTCAGCGTAAGTGAAGGTGAGTAATGGAGGCTGTCTGTGCGATGCAGACCCCCACCGGCTGACAGAGAGGATGATTCTCTGTCAGCCGGTGGGGGTCTGCACGATGCGCACAGACAGCATCCGTTACTCACCTTCACTTACGCTGAGGCTTCTACGAAGCTGCAGTGAAAGTGCCTGTCAGTAACGGAGTCGGGAGAGAGGTAGAGTGATGTATGGGAGGGGCAGGAGTCAGAGGGGTGTATGGGAGGGGGAGAGAGACGGAAGTGAGAGACCGGCTGACAGTGAGGGGAATCCAGGTCCCCTGCAGCGTTGCGGGGGATCTGGATTCTAGTGTTATAATCCGATCTCTGTTTGAGGTCGGATTATATAAGGAGAGGAGTTTTTCAGAGCATTTGCTCTGAAAAAAAACTATTTTTATAATCGATAAAAATCGATTCGATTAATCGATAATGAAAATCGTTGACGATTTTCATTATCGATTATTATCGATTTTATTGATTAGTTGTTTCAGCCCTACAACACACCCAACATTTTCGTGGACAGTCCTGCTTTTTTCCAGTCCTGTCCAGTAAAAGTTGGGTTGTTGCAAAGTATGCCATTATAAATAGGTAGCAAATGTTAAGCATGTATTTAAAAGTGGTCCAAAATCGATTTAAAAATGTAAAATAATCCCTATTCTTTTATTAAACATCTATGGATGTGTGACTGTGTATGATAAAAAGGAGGCCAAGTTCCTTGGAGCATTTGTGTAGGTCTCAGACAAGACAACTGCTCGGAGGAACTTGACCCTCAGTTTCGGGCAATGTGTATTGTGTACACCTCGGATAGCACCATGAAGGTACGTGTGTGCGAGTCTATTGGTGGTTTCGGCAGGGGGCTCGCCTGCCATCAACGAATGAAGTGCATTCTGCAATTCATTTGTTGATGCCAGACCAGCCTCCTTCCGGCGACCAATAGAGTCGCACACACGTACCTTCACGGCGCGAACGCATCTGCTGCTGCTGCTGCTCCGATGTGTTCTTAACCCCGTATTAACCCCTGCTACGCAGCCGGGAGAAAACGAAGATGAAACGAGCACAAAGAATGTCCACGAATATTCGCCCGAAAAGAAGACAGGAACGGGTGAATATTCGCAGAATAGGAAGATTTTTTTCCCCCGAAGACGAGCACGAAGACGAACACGAAGAGCCCCCTGGTGGCCAAGTCTAGTTCTTATGCATCTTCGGTAGGAAATAAAATACTGGTAGTTTTGGATGTTCTCTCTTAAGATAATTATACTCCTTTTTGTTCAAAACCCCCGACTCCAGGCCTTCTTCTAGAATCCCATATAATATTACACTAAAATCTTTAGTTGGGTTCTTACTTAATTTTTTATATGTAGTGGTATCACCCAGTATCCTGTTAGCTTCCTTAATGTAATATGAACGGTCCATCACAACTGTAGCGCCTCCCTTGTCCGCTTGTTTTACAACCAGGTTATGGTTCTCCTTAAGGGTGCGTAAGGCAAGCTGTTCTTCTTTACTGAGATTATATGATTTGTGTTTATGTACCAGTTTTTCCATGTCTTTAAGTACTAGGTCTGTGAAAATTCCAGTATGTTCACTCTTTTCATTATAGGGAAAGAATTTGGGTCTAAGATTGGTTTGTGTGAACTGATCCGTGGCACTATCCTTCATGGTGTCCCCTTCCCCAACTGGTCTCTCTGATTTACAGAAGAATCTTTTCACTGTTAACTTTCTTAAGTATTTCTGAGTATCCAAAAATAATTCAAATTGGTTAGGGGCCTTTGCTGGGGCAAATTTTAGGCCTTTCCTAAGTAACATAGAAACATAGAAACATAGAAAGTGACGGCAGATAAGAGCCAGAAGGCCCATCCAGTCTGCCCAACCTCTGAGTACTCTCCTTTAGTACTTGCCCTTATCCTATATCTAGCTTGGCATTATGCCTATCCCATGCTTGCTTAAATGACTTTACTGTATTAACATCTACCACTTCCACTGGGAGGCTATTCCATGCGTCCACTACCCTTTCCGTAAAGTAATATTTTCTGATGTTACCATTAAACCTTTGCCCCTCTAGTTTATGCTTGTGTCCTCTTGTTGCGGTTTTATTTCTTCTTTTAAATAAACTTTCTTCCTTTACTTTGTTGATTCCCTTTAAGTATTTAAATGTTTCTATCATATCCCCCCTGTCACGTCTTTTTTCCAGGCTATATAGGTTAAGATCCTTTAACCTGTCCTGGTAAGGTTTATTTTGTAATCCATAAACCATTTTAGTAGCCCTTCTCTGCACTTTCTCCAACATTTCTATATCCTTCTGGAGATACGGTCTCCAGTACTGTACACAATACTCCAAGTGAGGTCTCACCAGTGATCTGTACAGCGGCATGAGCACTTCCCTCTTCCTACTGCTAATACCTCTCCCTATACAACCAAGCATTCTGCTAGCATTACCTGCTGCTCTACTGCATTGTCTACCTACCTTTAAATCCTCAGAAATAATTACCCCTAAATCCCTTTCCTCACACGTTGAGGTTAGGACAGTACCAAATAGTCTATACTCTGCCCTTGGGTTTTTATGCCCCAGGTGCATTACTTTGCATTTATCCACGTTAAATGCCAATTGCCACAGCTCTGACCATTTTTCCAGCTTACCTAGATCGTTTGCCATTTGGCTTCTTCCTCCAGGAACATCAACCCTGTTGCAAATTTTTGTGTCGTCAGCAAATAGACATACCTTTCCATCAACACCATCTGCAATATCACTAATGAAAATATTAAAGAGAATGGGTCCAAGTACAGATCCCTGAGGTATCCCACTGGTAACAAGACCTTGTTCTGAATATACGCCATTGACTACAACCCTCTGTTTTCTGTCACTCAGCCACTCCTTAATCCATTCAACAACATTAGGATCTAAACCCAGAGATTGCAGTTTATTTATAAGTCTTCTATGTGGAACAGTGTCAAAGGCCTTACTGAAATCCAGATATGCAATGTCTACTGCACCACCTCGATCAATTACTTTAGTCACCCAATCAAAAAAATCAATAAGATTTGTTTGGCAAGATCTTCCTGAGGAAAACCCATGTTGTTTTTGATCTTGAAAGCCATGTGACTTCAGATGTTCAACAATCCTTTCCTTTAACATTGTTTCCATTAATTTTCCCACTACAGATGTAAGACTAACTGGCCTGTAGTTGCCCGACTCCTCCCTACTGCCTTAGACAGATCTCATTCTGTTCCAATAGTGTCTGTGATATGTTTATGTTTATTTAATAGCAGGAGGTCAGATTATAAGGGTAATTGGCTGATTCATGGGTCGGGTTTGCAGAATTGTTTGATAAGTATGGGTTTGGGGCATGAAAAGCTTTCTTCACATTCTGGTGCTGCAACAGAGGCGGCTATGTGGGGTTTGGATAGTTCAATTTAAAGGTTGGGTTGGTGGGATTCTAATTGTTAAATTATACATCAGGCCTAATTTATTATGAATTTATTGTACTGTTGTGTTAATGTTATTTTCTTTGCAGGTGTTTGTCCTATAGTGGTATGGATTGTGGGGCACAATTTTTTTCTGGGCAGAAAGAAGAGCTGCAGAAAGGTGTTATGTTGAGAATTTGGGTTTCAGCTCAAATGAAATTATTTTATGCTGTTTAGGTATAAGAATGACTGTTTTTCAGTTAAATATATTTTGGGCTTTGTGAATGTTTTTCCATGGCCCAATACTATTATCATACATTGTGGGGGTAATGATATTGGAAGGGTTAAATCTATTCAACTTTTGATGCAATTTAAGGAAGCAATCCTGCAGTTAAAACAAATGTTTATGGGTACAATATTGGTATGGTCTGAAATTGTACCACGCAAGCGAAATACAGCTCTTGAAAAAGTATGATTATGGAAGGTGGCTCCAGTTTTAAACATGTACAAGGTGGCTGTGAAGGCCTTTATAGAAAAAGATGGTATACATTTGTCAGAAATTGGTTGTGATTTAATCTGAACATTCAAGGTATGGTTGAAAAGGTCGTGGTTTTGGTTGAAGGGGCCACAAATGGCTGTTAATTACCCATTTGTAGTGATTGGGGATGTCTATTCATGGTGGCTGGCTGGCTTATTGGGAAGTTGGACTGCTTAATTTTTATTTGATACTCTGTGGCTTGGGCCAAGAATTTGTTGGTTATTGTACGAAGTTATTCTTGTTTGGTTATTGTTTAAACAGCTGTAAACTAAATAAAACCACTGTCTTGTTCATCCAGAATGTTGTCATTTGTCTTTATTTATATTCATTTCAATTGATACAATTTGTTACACCATACAACCATCTGACAGTGATGTTAAAATAAGGGTATTGTGACAGGGGAGGAGCTATAATAGGAAGTAGTGTGAATCCTTAGAAAATGTGTTGAACTACAGGAGATGGGATATCAATCAAAACACGAAATGGTGGTCCTTATAACTTTAGCTGTTTTTCCATTAATTCTTTCAACTTGAATTTCTGGATCTAAAATAGAAATATATAAAATTATTATTAAAATACGTTTTCCAGCATCCAATTGACCATATGCATTTGTTTTCTGGAAGACACATATGAAGTATATTGAACACTTGGAAATGTAGCTGCTGTGGCCTCTCCCCAAGTGACCTCCTTATAAGTGGCTATGTAAGAGTTACACTGGAGGTAAACGGGAGGGAAACGACATACCAGGTACCACTGCAGAAAGTGGCTACAACACCATTGGAACCAGATCAACACATCCTCATCCAAGCAGTCCTCTCCTATTGTCTCACTTCCCCCTCAACCACCGACTAGATTGTAAGCTCGCAAGAGCAGGGTCCTCTTCTCCTTTTGTACCAGTTTGTTATTGTATGTGTTTTTGTATATGAAATTGTTCTACTGACTGTAACAGCGCTGTGGAATCTGCCGGCGCTTTTTAAATAAATGTAATGTAATGAACACTTCACCTCACCTTGCACTTGTTTATAAAGTTATTGTGAAAACTGAATGGCCTGAATGGTTTATATCTGCGGTCAAATTCTATGAGTATGTCTGGTGTGTGGCCCACATGACCACGATGGACTACATGGGGATACTGATGTTAAAGTTGGCATCTCTCTCCTTTCCTGAGACAATTCCAGGTATACAAAGCCTACTGCAAAGAACCATTTACATGTGACATAGCAGTATACAGGAGCTGTGGCTCCACCGAGTGGTTTCAGGTGAGCCTTTAAAAGTTATATACAGCTCTGGAAAACTGTTATGGAATGTATAACAAAAGCTAGTGGTGATTGTAACAGATGGGAGATGCAGGCCAACAGGGTGGGTGTCGTTTCTCCCTGTGTAGAAGTTGTATGGTGTGAATGCATGGATGGTCCTGTATTTAGGTTTTTAATGTGTTTTTAATAAATGTCATGTTTTAGTGTGTCCCACTGCAATTGCATACACTGCATTTGATTTATATGAATTGCCTTTATGCAAATACTCCCATGTGATTGTAGTTATTGTTGTTTTCTTAAAAGAACACTGAACTAACATACATTCTTAGTGAAAACTCTTATTCATCATACAGTTCTTCACGTCACACCATCCACTGCATTGATTAAAATCCCCATCTACTTTACCTTCCCAGAAACAGTCAGAGGGTATTCGTTTACAAACACAATGTAACGTGGGATCTTGAAGTGAGAAATCTGTTGGAAAGGAAACACATTTGACTGAAATAGTGGAATAGTGGAAACATTTACTATAATTACACTGGAGTAATTAAAAAAAACAGCAAATAACCTATTGTCATTACAAATATGTATGCTTCACAAGCTGCCTTCCCAATAAGATTTCTTAGCAAAGTCTGACAAAGACTTTGTGACATACAAAATAAAATCAGATTGCATGCTCCTTTGAGCGGGGCCAGCCATTACAGTTTAAGTTCTCTAATTTCAGTTTATATGATGCAGTGCTTGATCACCCATGCTACAGCTCCCAGGAATACATTGGTGCTACGTAGGTCAATAAATAATAACAGAAGTGAAAAACATATACTTTTACCTCTGTATAAGACCCCGCTTTAAATATGCAGTGCAAGTCCGGGCACCTGTTCTTACAAAATTGCATTATAGAAAATGCAGAGTCTAGTTACAACATTAACAAAAGGAATGGAACGCTTTAGTTATGAAGAAACTTATGTCATTATCCCCTTCCGTACCGGTGACGTACCTGGTACTTCCTGGTTGGGTGTCACCCACAGCCCGGGACGTACCAGGTACGTCATGGACGACACTGGGATCGCAAGGGGCGGCTGCTACTGACCGCTGGATGTCCCCAGCGATGCGTAGCAGCCACTCTCCCTTAATTCCGTGCACGTGATCGCTTTGAAGCAAATCAGAAGCACGGAATTAAAATATTTAAATATATGACCTGGTTATTAATAAGACTGAACAAAGAACAATAGCTCATCCATATAACTCAAAAAAATACATTTTCCCCAAAAGGTGATGGGAAGTGCCGGGCAGCAGCGGAGGTTGTCTGCGTGAACTTTGACTCACATAATGTCACTAGAGGAATTACTCCAACCATTGATATTGTAAGCAAGAAACAGCAAAAAAGTCTATGCGAAGATAAGAGTATCAATGTATGTCCATTGCCAAAGAGAGTAAAACAAACCCCAAATGTTCTTTAACTTAAAAAAGGTTAAAAATGAAAGTGTTGGCCCCTTAAAAAGTAATGAGGGAGAAGTTATAGACGGGGATTAGGAAAAAGCTAATATATTAAATATATTCTTCTCTGCTGTATTCACAGAGGAAAATGAAATGCCAGGTAATATACAGCAGGATGAGATAAATGCCCCAGTACATGTCACCTGTCTAACCCAGGAAGAAGTGCAGTGCCGCCTAAAAAAAATCAAAATAGACAAATCACCAGGTCCAGATGGCATTCACCCCCGCGTTCTAAGGGAGTTAAGTAATGTAATAGGCAGACCCTTATTTCTAATATTCAAGGACTCTATAGTGACAGGGTCTGTTCCCCAGGACTGGCGCAAAGCAAATGTTGTGCAAAAATCAAAAAGAGGACAAAAAGTGACCCGGGGAATTATAGGCCTGTTAGTTTAATCCTCTGTTGTATGTAAACTGTTTGAGGGTTTCCTAAGAGATGATATTTTGGAGTATCTCAATGAAAATAAATGTATGACTCCATATCAGCATGGGTTTACAAGGGATCGGTCCTGTCAAACTAACCTGATCAGCTTTTATGAGGAAGTGAGCTCAAGACTGGATCGGGGTGAATCGATGGATGTCGTATCTCTTGATTTTTCCAAAGCATTTGATAAGGTGCCACATAAAAGGCTGGTACATAAAATGAGAATGCTTGGGCTGGGGGAGAATGTGTGTATGTGGGTAAGTAACTGGCTCAGTGATAGGAAACAGAGGGTGGTTATTAATGGTACACACTCTGAGTGGGTGACTGTTACTAGTGGGGTACCACAGGGGTCAGTTTTGGGTCCTTTTCTTTTTAATATATTTATTAATGACCTTATGACCTCTGGAAGGCAGTGTGGCAAGCCTGGGCTCAAATGTGCATAACTGGGGGGCAGGTTGGGAAATAAAAACAAGAAATGCATTTTTATCAAAGTTTTTTTATTCTGCCATTTGTTTTTAACATCCTACATTACTTTATTAAATTATTTTAAATAAATTAAAACATTTAAAAAATTGTATCCGGACACCGATCAGCGGGGAACGAGATGACGTAACGTACGCGTGACGCGCTACGTTCCAGGAGGCGCGGGTGATTGCTTTCCCCTCCGACTGATGGCCCCCAGCAGGACGCCGATTAAGACGCCGTAAACGGGTTACTATACCCGTAATCCTGCGATCCGTCCCGTCAAACATCCTCCTCACACTCCGCCGTTGCCTTTCTGCTGAGCCGGTTTCGGTATCCCAGCGTGTCCTCACTCCCTCGGTTCCCGCCTGCGTTGACTGAGGGGCTTGTTGTTGCTGCTGTGTCTTCTTCTTGGTCTCTCCCGGAGTTTCCTGCTGCCTGTGGTTCCTTGTTTCTTCTGGCTCCGGCGAGCTGCTGGCGTCTCTGGGACGTGGGTGAGTCTTCTACCAAATTTTTGGACGATTAAATGTACATCCAAAATAAGAAAAGGGAACAGGTGGAAGACAAGGAAAGGAACAAAAAAGGGAAAGAAAGATAATAAAACAAAAGAAAAGAAAAAAAAAAATATATATACACATATATATATATGATGTAAAGAGCCACAAAGAAACAGAGAATGAAGACATAAAAACAGCATGAAGATGTTAAGGTGAAGGACAGAGGGCTGAGGGAGGAGGCTGCAAAAGAAAGAGTGAGAGGATAGAAAGAAATAATAAGGAGAGAAGGAGAAGGAGGGAAGAGAAAGTGGAACAAATATACACCACAATATACCAAAATAAAGTTGACAGAGGGAAGAGAAGAGGGAGGAAAGGAAAGGAAAAAGATAAATAAAGGGTTCCTGTATAAAAGAAAAACAACATGGAGGTGGAGAGTAGTTAAAGCAAGAAAAGAAAGGGGAACGAGGATAAAGAAAGAGGGGAAGAAAAAGGAAAGAAGAAAGGAAGAAAAGAAAAGAAAAAGGGAAAAAAAGGGAAAAAAAAGGAAAAAAAATAATAAAAAAAATAAAAATAAAAATAAAAAAACTACACGCTTGCATCGCTTGATCCTGGAAGTGGATAAGGGGTAAAATAAGAGGAAAGTCAAAATGTCTCCCAAACCCCCTCCTTCTAATCGACCTAAAGATAAAAACAAGGAAAAGAAGGAGCCCAAAAAGGATAAAGGATCTACAAGCTTTTTTTCTCCTAGATCTATTAGAGACTCAATGGATAAATCACAAATGGACTCAATATGTTTAGGAGATGTAACACTTGATACAGATCTCCAAGAAGGAGATGAAACTGTGACGCAAAGTTTCTTTAAAAATGCGATGGAAGATCTGATGAAAAACATTAAATTAGAAATCCACACTAGCTCCAAAGATATAAAGGCGGATATAGCAGCATTGACAAACAGCATGCAGATTTTGGAGAAACAGATCGCACAACTTGACGAACAACAGATTTTTATAAAAAATAAAATAAATATTACAGAAAGAAGGTTGGAGGAAACAGATGCTAAAATTGCAGCTATGGAGGATCGTTCAAGAAAACTAAATATACGCTTCAGAAATATTCCTGAGATATATACTCAAGATAAAATCAAAGATTTTCTTCTTGAATTCTTTAAAGATCTTCAACTAAGTACCGATTCCTTATCCACACAAGTTGAAGGATATTATCGTGTCCCCAAGCCCAAGGCTATTAAGGAATCCACGCCTAGAGATTTAATTGTGAATTTCACCTCTTTACAATTTAAGGAACAATTAATCCGTGCAATGCGAGAAAGACCATCTAAAGACACTAGATTTTCAGAGATCTTGGCGTTCCCAGATCTCTCGCTATCAACTCGCCTCTGGAGAAAGTCCTTCCATACAGAATTGAAGACCCTGCGAGACCAAAATTTGAAATACCTATGGGGATTCCCAAGGTCTTTACGAATCTTCTGGAAAGGCTCTACAATTAACTTTTATGCAGTGGAACCCTTAGAAGAATGGATCAAAAGCACTTTAGGACACTAATTTTATTTATTTTTTTTTTTCTTTTTTTTTTTTTTTTTTTTTTTTTTTTGTGGGGTTATCAACGTTAAAAATGGTTTAGATTGATATGGATATAAATTAGCATAATATACATCTTAATTTTTTGGATAAAATATATTAGATACACTTGCATAACAAAACTTATTCCATAACAATTAATAGGATGCAGATATAATCTATGCACTTTAATCTTTTGAATCTTTCCAATCAAATAATCTTCTTAATGCATTTTAATCTGTTTAGATAAACTGTTCTTGTTTAGATTGGGATATATCCCTATAATGAATTTTTGTAGATATTAATTGGATGGGGTATAATTAATTATATGCACTTTAACCATGCTCAGATGGGCTTATAGACCACCATATATAGACATAAGTCAGCACAATATGCTCTTTAATATTCTTTAGATAAATTATAGATATATTGCACAATTAAATTCATCTTAAATAATGAATAGGATGTAGATATAAATTGGATGATGTATAATTAACTATATGCACTTTAATCATGTTCAAATGGGATTATAGACCACTATAAAATATTGTTTTGAACGGAGATAAAAGGAAAAAAAACACTTATACGAAGCACTATGATAACGCACTTTAAAAAAAAAAAGTCTTTTTCTCTTCTTTAGGCACTTTAACTTTCTCAGATAATTTATTTCTGTTTAGACTGGGATATACCCCTATAATGATTATATATCTATATATTGTTTTTTTTTTTTTTTTTTTTCTTCTCTTAGATAATCTATCTTTGTTTAGACAGGGATTTACCCCTATCAAGATTATATTTTTTTTTTTTTTTTTTTTTTTTTTTTTTTTTTTTTTTTACGCACTTTAACCTTCTCAAATAATTTATCTCTGTTTAGACTGGGATATATCCCTATAATGATTATATATTTATATATTGTTTTTTTTTTTTTTTTTGTTTTTTTTTCTCTAGCACTTTAACCTTCTTAGATAATCTATCTTTGTTTAGACAGGGATTTACCCCTATAAAGATTATATATTTATATATATATTTCTTTTTTTTTTTTTTTTTTTTTTGAGAGATATATTGACATAAGTCAGCACAATATGCACTTTAATATTTGTTAGATAAATTATAGATATATTGCACAATTAAATTCATCTTAAATAATGAATAGGACGTAGATATAAATTCGATGATGTATAATTAATTATATGCACTTTAACCATGCTCAGATGGGTCTATAGATCACTATAAAATATTGTTCGAGCGGAGACAAAAGGAAAAAAGGGAAAGAAAAAAGGGGAAAATAACACTTACACGTAGTACTATGAAAACGCACTTCAATTTTCTTAATCTTTCGAATTAATTTTTTTCTCAATGCACTTTAATTTTCTCAGATAACTTATCTTTGTTTATTGGGATATATCCCCATAATGATTATATATTTATATGTTGTTTTTTTTTTTTTTTTTTTTTTTTTTTTTTTGTTTTTGTTTTTCTCCCTCCTTCTCTTTCTCTCTGGTTCCCTTTTTCTTCCCACTAACTTCCATCAAAATCATAAATAAGATAGATATGGGACTATTGGTCTGGAGGGAGGGCAGTTCACCCCGCCTAAGTTGCTCTATGGGAGCTTCAGAGAAAGTTCAGATTGTGTATCTTCACAATGTTCCTTTCTTTTATGTGTCACATTCTATGTTTTTTGAGAGAGAACGTTCTTCTCTCTCTTATGTTGTTTTTTCTTCTTTCTTTGTTATGATGATGGAAATCTTAGATTACTCGATGGTCGTCTCTCTGGGGGGATCTTTTTTTTTAACCTTACTAAAGTATGGTTAAATGTCTTTCAGCCAATGTCCAGGGCCTTAATTCACCGATAAAAAGAAAACGCGTATTTGATTTTTTGAGACGGGAGAAAATAGATATAGCTCTCCTCCAAGAAACCCACTGGAGAAAAATTGATAACACTAGATGGGGGGGTAAATATTTCCCTAAAGTCTTTGCTTCATCTTTAGAAAACAACAAAAAAAGAGGAGTTGTTGTAGCTTTCTCGTACAGATTAAAAGTAGAGACTAAATTTATTGATCAAGATTCTGAAGGACGTTTTTTGATTTGGGTCGGATCACTAAACGATGAGAAATACACTTTGGTAAATATTTACCGCCCCAACACAGAGCCAATTGGTGCTCTTTCTAAAATATTAGATAAAATTGAGAAGGTTAAACAGGGCGTCCTTTTGATTGCTGGAGACTTCAATTGTATCCAGGATTTAGAATTGGATAAAAAAGTTGCTCCTCATAAAACTCCTCATAAGAATTTAGTAAAAAACTCAAAAGTCTTTACTAATATCATTCAAAGAGCAAATCTCTATGATATCTGGAGAATTATGCATCCTGTAGAAAAAGATTATTCTCATTTTTCTAAAGTTCATCAAACCTATTCAAGAATAGATCTGATCTTTGGAGAGCACCCCCTGATCACACTAACTAAACATATTTCTATTAAAGATAATATTTGGTCTGACCATAGTTTGCTGATTTTAGAACTAAAAGACAAATTTGCCAAACCTAGTAAAGTCTCCTGGCGTTTAGATGACTATCTACTGTACTCTAAAGATAATATAGAATTTATTTCTAGAATGACAAAAAATTTTTTCTTAGAAAATAATCCAGGAGACACAACTTTGTCAAATAGATGGAATGCATATAAAGCTGTTATCAGAGGATATTTCATTAAAATTAAAAAAACAAATAAAGTTAAACAGGATAAAATTAGGTCGGATTTATATATTTCTCTGTATAAACTCTCCTCTTTAAATAAAAAAAATTTGTCAAACGAAAATATCAAACAAATAGGAGAAATACGTAAATCTATTAATCAAATTGAATTAGAAAGAACTTTAAAAAATATGGAAAAAATGAGAATTCGTTTTTACCATAAAAATAATAGATCGGATAAATTAATGACTAACCAACTTAAAAGAAATCGGGCTAATAATAAAATAGATAAAATAGTAAGTGGAAATAATGTATATAGATCTCCAGATGAAATTGCAGAAGCTTTTCGAAACTATTATAAGGAATTATACTCCTTACCTAAAAACTATACGGAAGAAAATATAATAAAATATATATGTGAAACCGATATTCCAACTCTTTCCGAGAAACATAGGGCTAATTTAAATAGACCTATAGAGAAAATAGAATTAATTAAAGCTATAGATAATTTAGTAAAATATAAATCTCCGGGACCTGATGGCTTCACAAATTTTTTCTATAAAGTTTTTAAAGAGGATATAACAGACCATCTCCTGGATACTTTTGCAGAGATTGCCCAGACAAGTCTTTGCCCCAACGAAATGCTACAAGCCAATATTATACCTATATTGAAACAAGGAAAGTCCCCAGAGCAAGTTATTAACTACAGACCGATATCGTTGATAAACGTAGACGTTAAACTATATTCGTCTGTTTTAGCAGAAAGATTAAAAAAAGTGATTAATGAAATTGTCCATGTAGACCAGATCGGATTTGTTCCGGGAAGAGACTCTAGCAATAACATCAGACGCCTAATAGACACATTAGATTATGCAGAAAAGAAAAATCTCTCTTTGGTGACTCTTTCATTGGACGCCGAAAAGGCGTTCGATAGAGTTGGCTGGAACTATATGAGTAAAGTATTGATCTCATTTGGAATAACAGACTGGCTACATGGTGCAATTATGGCACTTTATTCTTCTCCGACCGCTAGAGTTGTAGGAACTAACTTATGTTCGAATTGGTTTAAGCTGCAAAATGGAACTAGACAGGGATGTCCCCTTTCTCCTATCTTATACATATTATCTTTAGAACCGTTTGCCATTAACATTAGGAAAAACGAAAACATCAAGGGGCTTCACTTGAGAAATGGTGACCTAAAGATAGCTCTATACGCAGACGATGTGATAATTACCTTGACAAATCCACTAGTTTCCATGGAAGCTCTTATGCAAGAAGTTAACAAATACAGCTATGTCTCCAATTATAAATTAAACTGGGATAAGACTGTTGCCCACTTTATCAATGTTGATAAACAAAAAATAGAGATAATCCAACAGAATTTTCAAATTACAGAAACTAGAGAAGACTATATATATTTAGGTATCAAAATTCCTAGACAAATCAATACAATTATGGAGATTAACTTCTTACAATTGCTAAAACAAACCAATAAACTATTAAAAGAGTGGAAACATCTGGAGTTCACATGGTGGGGCCGAATCAACATCATCAAATCTTACATTCTACCCAAATGGATATATCTTTTTCGAATGATACCACTCACTATTCCTTCTAGTTGGTTAGCAATACTCCAAACAAACTTCCAAAAGTTTGTTTGGAAAGGTACCAGACCAAGAATTGGTAAAAATATATTAACCCTTAAAACCTCGAGGGGAGGTACAGGTTATCCCCTGATCAAACAATACTATGAGGCTAGCCTACTGTTGCATATAGCTAAGACCCAATCATATAGTTATTTAGATCAAGGATGGTTTAAAATTGAATCTGAGGTTTGTGGGAGGAAGAATTTGAATTCTATCATATGGCAGACTAAATATTCTGAAACAAATAAGACTACTAAAGAGGAAAATATGATTCTAACTAAAATAATTCCAGCATGGTATGTAATAAGGAAAAAGATGGGTCTAAAGGACAAATTAATTAAATCTTTGAAAATTCATATACTTGAATCTGTTATTGAAGATATTACACTTATAGAGTGGGAACAAGCTGGAATTGTTTTCTTAGAAGATCTATTAATAGAGGAGAAGATCATGCCTTTCATAACTCTAAATCTCCAATATAATCTTCCCAATAGAAATATCTTTAAATATCTTAGGATAAAAAACTATCTAAAAAACCATCTGGACTTCTCTGGGGGAGAATTAAAAGATGAAATTGCTAAAATATTTCAAAAACCTGATGCTAAAAAGATATATGCCAAATGCGTCAAATGTATTACTTTAAAAGATTCCCCATCATCATCAAATGTTAATATTTTGAAATGGGAGAAGGACTTGAATACTTTGATATTGGCCGAAGATTGGCACTCAACATTTATCAAATTTACTAAATGGGTCCACGATTTATCTCTTGTCGAAGCACATTATAAACTTATTAATAGGTGGTATTATGTACCTACCACTCTAGCGCGGATGTATCCTACCACAAGTAATATCTGTTGGCGCTGTGAGGATTCCTGTGGTTCATATTTACATATTTGGTGGGGATGTAAAAAATTGATAACATTTTGGGATAGAGTCATAAAATATTTGAAAACTGTAGCTAATATTAGTATTCCTAACACTCCTATATCAGTGTTATTACATCTATCTTGGCCCAAAATGTCTCAACCGAAAATGGCCCTTGCAATTCACAGCTGCGTGGCAGTAAAAAAAATTATTGCTAGAGAATGGAAACAGAATGTGGATTTTGAATGGACTAAATTTAAGGGACAATTAGAACTTCAACTAAAAATGGAATTAGGGGTGTGTAGGAATAACTCTACATCATTAAAAAAACATAGGATCTGGGAAAGCTGCTTGAATATGATTCTATAACATTTAGCTCTTTTTCCTATCACAATTAGTCCCTGGACCAACCAACTGAAACAATTTTCCCCC
The DNA here is from genome assembly GCF_027358695.1 of Spea bombifrons. Lineage (NCBI taxonomy): Eukaryota > Metazoa > Chordata > Amphibia > Anura > Pelobatidae > Spea > Spea bombifrons. The sequence goes on from NC_071099.1 coordinate 5,170,262, forward strand.
CAGAGAGAAAAAGCCAATCCTTAACGACCAACGAGTAAGACTGTATTTATTTATTTATTTTCTGTTCTTTCCATCAACACAATTTGCATAATGTTTTTGTAATTCATGGGTATGGTAGTAAAAGATAAAGCTGGAAACGCTGTATGATTAAGAGCTTTATCTACTTTATACGCTATAGTACATAATTAGGGTTATTCCCTGTAAATACCCATGTATGGAAAATTTTTATTAACTTTTTATGCAATATTTGTATGTCTTGTTGTCTTTTTTCTTTATTTTTTTATTATTGTACTGTCTTTTCTATAAAATTTAATAAAGAATATATAAAAAAAAAAAAAAAAAAAATTGTATCCGATTAATCGAAAAAATAATCGGCCAACTAATCGATTATGAAAATAATCGCAAGTTGCAGCCCTAGTTGAGTTTTAACCCCTTAACGTCTATTGACGGGTCACGTTCCACAAAAAATGAGTCAAGCGAATAGACAGGGAGTTGAACGTGTACTTCCTTTCCTCCAGGTGCAATACACCAGACTGTTACTTAGGTTGGAGCAAATTTGCGGTGTTGTGACAGGGGGACATGTGTTACCCTGCCCGATGTGTTGACCCAAGGATCGAAGGGTCCTCACCGACTGCCAGAACTCCCTTCTTAAACCTAGCTAAAAAACTCAGAATAGCCTTGTAGAGACCTATTTGGTAGACAAACATTAGCAAGTGCACAGAGTGCCCACAATTGTTCCTTTAATAAAAATGAATCTACCCTCAGATCAGACTTTCAATCCATTCAATCCATCCATGCTTTCCCTTTCGATTTGCATAAGGGGATGTTACTGCCCAGGCAAAAGTGAAAAAGAAAAAAAGGGAGGGTAAGTAAAAGGGAGGTTGGGGATGGGAAGTGGTGAATTGCCCCGATTGTCATCACAACAGTTTAGTGTACCCGTTATATACAAAACCACAGACTTTTATGAAAAACGTCAATAACAGTGGGAATCCAGATAAATCATGGGCCATGTAATATGAGCCACCGTCGGTATGGCACATGAGATGTTGAGCTCCAAATGCAAGCCACGCCAAAAATATGATGCAAAATAGGTAGTGCTGCAGGAGGGTCCTATCCATGAAAACTGCTCATGGCAGCATGTGAGGAAGCCAAGGGGATGGACAAACAGGGCCAGAGGGTGTGGACATGAAGGTGGGGTTACCTCTGAGTGTACCTTCAAAAATCCATGTAGTCTAAAGGAGAAAGTACATGGTGGGACTTGCACCTAGGGCAAATTTGGGTGGCTGTCCAGAGAGGGTGAGAGGTATGATGGGTGTGGTCCATAAGAGATGTCATCAGCACCGGTGTAATGCGTGGGTGAAAGAGAGCTTCATCTTCGGGGGGAGCATAAAAAAATTGGCTCCGCGGATAGATCACCGGTTTGCTTCCCCTGAGGATCATTTACAGCTATGCCTCTTTGGGGAGCAACAGGGTCAGGGACCCTGGCTGAGTTGCCCTTCTATGTCTCGGATGTTGGGGTAGACCCATAGAAAGTCCAGGATGTATGTAGATTTTGCCGTTACCACGCAATACATGTATAGATTTTTGAAGATGATAGGCAAGTAACATAGAAACTATTTTTAGATCCTAGTTCAGTAAGGAAATTGGGCGGTATGAAGTGATAAATCTGTCATTTTTATCTGGTTTAGTTAATACGAGAGATTTTGAAGTCATGTATTTTTGAAGTCATGTATTTGCTCGATTATAAGACGACCCCCCCAAAATTTGAATATTAATTTAGGAAAAAAAGAAAAAGCCTAAATATAAGACTACCCTATAAGAAAAAAAAGTTTCACTAGTAAATATTAATTCACATGTAAAATATTTTTTCATATTTAATAAAAACTACGATTGAGAAAAATGCATTTTTTGTTTTTATTTCCTTTCATTTGCCACCTGCCCCCAGTTATGCACATCTGCCCCCAGATATGCCTTATACCCCCTATATGGCACTCTGCCTCCCAGATATGCCTTTTAACCATCCTATATGCCGCTCTGCCCCCCAGAAATGCCTTATACCCCCTATATGGCACTCTGCCTCCCTGATATTCATTTTAAGCCCCTATATGCCACTCTGGCTCCATGATATTCATTTTAACCCCCTATATGCCACTCTGCCTCCCTGATATTCCTTTTAACCCCTGTAACTTAACGTCCTTTAAAGCACAAGGAGTTAGTCAGAGATCTTTCAGAATCACTTCTAGGGTAATATAAAAACCAATTCCAGATAAAATGTAAATACTTATTTTCTTCAAAACAGCAGCTAAACAAAAATACAATATAAACAAATAAACCCTTGCTCATCTGAGCACTACCTAAACACAGGGTTATTTGTATTAAAATGCCAGAAAGCAAAAGTGTTAAAAGGCCCTAATAAATTTGCTACTACAAACATTTTTATTTCTTTAAATTAATGTAAACAATTTTTTTCATATTTACTAAAAGCTATGATTGAGGCAGTTTTTGTTTTTATTTCCTTTTATTTGCCAACCTGCCCCCCAGTTATGCACATCTGCCCCAGGCTTGCCACTCTGCCCCGATATGCCTTTTAACCCCCTATATGCCACTCTGGGGTTAAAAGGCATTTATAGAGGCAGAGTGGCATATAAGGGGTTAAAAGGCATATCATGGGGCACTCTGCCTCCAGAAAAGCCTTATGCCCCCCTATATGCCACTCTGCCTCTCTGATATGCCTTATACCCTCCTATATGCCACTCTGCCCCATCATATGCATTTTAACCCCCTATATGCCACTCTGCCTCCAGAAATGCCTTATACCCCTATTTGCCACTCTGGCATTTAGCAGGTTAAAAGGCATATCATGGGACAGAGTGGCATATATGGGCTATAAGGCATTTCTGGAGGCAGAGTGGCATATAGGAGGGTATAAGGCATATCAGGGAGGCAGAGTGGAATATAGGGGGCATAAGGCTTTTACATAAAAATATTATAAAGTTTATTCAAAAAATAAATTAGTTTACTGACCTTCTACTTCTTCCACTTTGGGGCTTTTTCATCTTGACCTCCTTCCTCTGGTAGCTGCAGACTGCCGTTTTCTATGCTAACAGGATTTCACTGACACGACATCCGGTGCTCCAGAGTGCAAGGGGGTGGAGCTTTCACCCCTCACGCTGCTCACATCACTAGGCGGCCATCGCACACGGCCGCTGGGTGCCGATGCCGCCGGCGCTACTTTAATACTTAAAAAAAAAAAAAAAATTAATATGGCTTGCCATATTAAATTTAAAAAAAAAAAGAGTTAAAGTAGTGCCGGCCGGGCGCATCAGCACGCAGCGGCCGTTTAGATGACATTTCGGGCGGCCTGGGGGGCAATTGTCTCCCTGCCCAGCCCGCCCCTGGCGCCGGAGGAGGCTTCCAATCCCGCTCGCAGCTGCTCAACGGCTGTTTTCAATGTTAGTTTGCCGGCCGCCCGGCCCACGGATCTGCCGGCCCTATTTGTAGGGGATCTGGACGGCGATAACTGTCACTGCGGGAACGGTGTAGGTGCTGGCTATAACTTAGTTGCAAGCTTCCCTGGGTCCTGTTGGGGACAAAATTATGGACTAGCGACAGTAGAGTTCGGACGGACAATATTGACATTTCAATGCCACAAATTGCAGAACGAGAGATAGAATGAAAGACTGGCTAAATGTTCTTTCATTGATTGAGGTTTTATGTTTCAAAAAAATATATAACAAAAATTAAATATAAACAATTATTTTTATGCGCAAGTGCTACAATTTGCAGTGTATCTTCCCAAAAATCTTGACATGGAAATAGTTAAATTAATAGCATTTAAAATATCCAAGGGGTGTCTGCTTTAAAAAAAAAAAAAAAAAAAAATTGTTTGATGGGGTAAATTGGAGTGCCCCGGTTCAAAGATATCCCAAATAGGGCATAGGCACTGACCAAGATGAAAAAAGGGCACTTCCCAAATGTGGTCTTTTAGCCCCAAACAACCAAACAAACCCATGCATAGGTGGCATCACTGTACTCAAGAGATGTTGCTGAAAACATATTGGCATTTGGTTTGGCAGTGACATTTACCAAGAGCTGTAAAGTCACACCTAAAGTACAATTTGGGTGGTAGTAGAATTAGTGCATGGGTTAAAATACCAGCATTTGAAATACCTTAGGGTTCTAGTTTTCAAAAATATATGGTTTGATGTGGTAAATTTCCTCGGCTAGCTTCAAAGTCAGAAATCGAGGTCCCAAATAGCACATGAGGGAGAATGACCAGATTTGGAAAAAAATGGTTTTGAAATAGCAAAACTATATTTATTGCCCTATAATAAGCAAAAAAAAACCTCAGGACAAATAGTAGAATCTACTTAGCAGGTTTTTCTCATTAGCTTTTGTAGATATGTAAAAGACTTTTCAAATAAGAGAGAAAAAAAAGTCCTTTCAATTTTCATCATATTTCATTATTTTTTTTATAGGAAATTAGATGAGATGATAAAAAACAATGGTATCTGAAGAAAGCCCTTCTTGTCCTGAAAAACACAATATATAACTTGTGTGGGTACACTAAATGGGAGAGGAGAAACTGCAGCTAAACACGAGCACCGCAAAAGTGTCAAAATAGCCTTGAAAAACTTGAAAAAGACCTCATTGTGAGGTCGAAACGTTGTCTTTTTCTTCCTTCAATAAATCTGCCTGATGCTGGAACCATTGAGTGCCTGGAGCCTTTATCTAGCTTTTTGATTTATTGGGGAGTTGGCCCTTCCTGGCACAGTTAAGCACCTGGTTCCTTTGGAGTGTGAAGATTCCTTATTCTGGTTATTCAAAATAGCCTTGGTCACGAAGGGTACAAAAAAAACCAGCCTGGTCCTTAAGGGGTTACAAATTTATGGTTTATTATTTCATCTTTCACTTATATATCGAAAAGGTTTTATCATTCTTTTTTTGTTAACCTTGTAATTTTCTTCTCAGAGTTTGTTGTGGCGTATCAAATAATGCATCTTCCTCGTTTTAAGTCTATTTATAGTTCCTAAAAACGAACCTCTTCTCCTTTATTTGCCACATCTGCAGAGTACCACAGTGCTCTTTTTCTTCTCACTAACAAGTTAAATGCAAGTTAATGTTCTGCTCCCTTTAGCAGGGAATCTCTTAAACAGTTCCCTGTACCCAATCTAAAAATGACCAGACCATCAAATACTTGCCTAAATATCTTTCAATTTTAGAAAAATCACTGTTTATAAAATCTAAAACCTTAGTGTTGGTGTGGTGTGACACAGCCTCTGTCCTTATATTAAAACTCTGATTATTGATCACTGGAGAACAAACACTCTCCTACAGTAACATCCGATGATAACCTCACTGCTCATTGACATCTTATTATTCCTTCAACTAGCAGATGATCAGGCTCCTCTCCATGTCAAGTGGGTCTATATCTCATACCAATTTGAACAACCACTTTTCTCACGATATATAGAGATGTACTCACGTTCACATAAGTGGAACCCAGATGCAGGAAGGACCACACCTGGTATAGAGGTCTGGAGATGAAACAGAATTCTGGGGGGTAGTCGCAAGTACAAATGAAAGTAGGACATGCAGATCCATGGAATCGGGATACCAGGGTTCAGTATCCCAGAGGTCAAGATGGTTGGTAGCCAAGTCAATGTTCAGGGAACCAGAAGGCAGACACGCCAGAGTTCAGGAAGCCAGGGGTCAGGTTCATCAATCAATAAGCCAATAGTCAGGATGCCAGAAATCAGGACTAACAATGAGCAAGCAATAATCAGGACACCAGAGATCAGGATAGCCAATAATCAGAGAAACAGGATACTGAAACAGAGCGACAGAGAGCCACTTGCTTCTACTGCAGGCACAGTATAAGTGAGCACAGCCATGATGGAAAGAGCAGGTTTTATAGGGGTCATAGCATAGCCCCTTGTGTGTCACACTCCTCAGCCCCAAATCTTGCCACAGTGATGCAGCTGATACCAAAACACAGGGAGAGCAAGGCGTGCAAGAGCAGCAGGTGGCGTGCCAGCGGCAGTTCACAGGAAGCCATTGTTGAAGGTGGACATGCCCACAAGCCTGCAGACACTACGTTCTAAAGTTACTCAAACTAGATTTCTCTTTCTTATCTTGTATAAGATTAACCTTTAAGATTATTCTCACATAAAGGGCAACCCTTCCTCCTTTTCTGCATTCTCTATCCTTTCTGTATAACATGTATCCTGGTATGGCAGCATCCCAGTTAATTTGCTCATTGTACCAGGTCTCAGAAACTGCCACTAAATCCACATTATCACTTGTTACTGCTTTTCTTCTCATTTTCTGCCTCCCCAACCCACCCTACCAGGGACGTAACTAGAAACCATCGGGCCCTGGTGCGAACAATTCCCCCCAGCCCCCGAACTTCAACAGCTAGTATGTGCCATCATTGCCTCCACACAAGGAGTATGTGTCTTCTTTGCCCTCCCTTCACACATACAACATATTCAAACACACACAAGTTACACACACTTACTCATATTTACTAACATACACATCATCTCACCCCACAATTACACATGTATGCTCACACACGTACACAGGCATGCTCATACACACACACAAGTATATATCCATATATTATATATATATATCCCACATCCTGGGGCCGCTTACACTTCATACTGCTCCTGCAGCTTTCCCTCCGGCTGCCCGTGCACACTGTACCAGCAGCAACAGTTTCACCACGAGGTCACATGTCACGTGACCCCGATATGTTCCTGTCTTCCCGTGCTGGTTCAAAATAGTTTATAAAGGGCCCTTCCGGCCTGGATCAGTGTGTCCCAGGTCGGAAGGGCCCTTTATAAACAATTTTTTACCGGTACAAGGAGACAGGAAGAAGAGGTCGCAGGGGTCCCCTGTAGTTACACCAGTGCACCCTACCTACTGCACACACCACTATTTGCAAGTCCCAATTTGTCCCCTTCCACACTGTATAAACTGTCAGCTTCCTGCCCCCCTAAACCCCCACCCCACCAGACATAATATGAATTGTCACCCTCCAACCCCTCAAACTCCCCCTGACACCTAATTCATGCTATCTGTGGTGGGGAAGTATAAGCCTGACAATTCATGCTGTGTTAGTCTCCCACCCCTAACTGCACACAGCACATATTAGCAGCCTCTAGACCCATAACTCACCCCCTACTGAATGAATTGGCAGCCCTCCCACAACCTGCACTGGGCAGATATTAAAGAATAAAATAGTAGTGCGCCATGGCCACACTAAGCTTAAAGCAAAGGTCCAATGAAACTCTAGCTGCTGCACTCTGATTAGACCTTTATCTTCGCCAAGCCTACGATGACTAACAATTCTCATGGTGACAAAGCTAATATATATATATGTAAAATAGCATACACAGATGCCAATGCAGGAATGTCTAACAGTCCTGCTCTGAATTCATAAAAATGCAGTTTAGAAGGTTGCATGCACGTATATGACTATATGCTATATATATTTTTTCAGTGACGTAAACATATACTTTGTTCTTGCAAAAATCTGATGTGGCACACATTCTGCAAAATAATGTCCACAATAAGGAACTGATATCAAAACACATTTTAATCTATTGTGTTGTGACAACAACCTAACAATAACATTATGCTTTAGTCTCATATTGTATATTGTATATTTTATTATGTAAACGGTTAAGCCAACAAAGTGGAACCTCACCTTCCCTTTGCAGTAGTCCCTGATTTCTTCTGATGTGCATATTATGTCATTTCTGATTCTGACACAAGCACATATCTCCTCCCCCATTCGCTCATCTTTCACACCAACAATCTGGAAGAGAGGAATTAGTTAAATGAATTGAACTTTCCCATAGCTCTGTCTATCTGTATTCATGTATGTATAAAACAAAAACACAGGTTCTTTCAGCACTAACCATTAGGGTGACCACATGTCCCAGATTGCCCGGGACAGTGCCACAATGGGGAAGCCTCAATCTGGGACAATGCATTGTCCCAGAATTGAAACGCCTTTTTATTTTCTGACGCCGAGGAGAGGGGCACTGTGGTAGAGCAGGGAGACAGAGGCCTTGTGCTCCCACCGCAGGACCTCTACAAGGTAAGTGAACTTCAAAGGGGGAGTGAGAGAATTAATGAATGTGTGGACGCCAGGGTTGGGTTTGGGGTGTGCAACCTGTGATCTATGCCAGTAATTTAGGGGGTTTTATCTATACCTTTATTTTATGATCTATACCTGCAAAGCTGGGTTTGTGTGTTATTCTGTTGTTTCCATACATTATTTATGTATACCTGCAAATACAGGGTTTGTATGTCTTATTCAGTTGATCAATACCTGCAATGCTGTTTCCATGTGTTTATTTGATCTATAGCCTCAGTGCTGAGTTTACATGTGATTTCCAGTTGACCTATACCTGCAATGCTGGGTTTGTGTGTTCTGTTGATCTATACCTGCAATGCTATGTTTCCATACATTATTACTGTATACCTGTAAATACAGGATTTGTATGTCAGATTCTGATTCAGTGTGGAGGATTTGGTGCAGGAGGGGACAACCTCCGCTGCTGCCGGCACTTCCTCTGGAGCTTCTATGACGGAGTGCCGGCATCACATGTCCTTCCGGTGCTCATTCATAGAAGCCCTGGCGGAAGGGACAGCAGCAACGGAGGTTGTCTGCGTGCATCGCACAGACCTTCACCGGCTGCCCCACTAGACACCAAGGAATCTGAAACACGGAGGACAAGTCTAGGGATGCACTGGTAAGTTGGGGGAGGGTAAGAGTGGCATATGGGGGGTATAAGGGCTTTCTGGAGGCAGAGTGGAATATAGGGGTTAAACAGATTACCAGGGAGGCAGGGTGGTATATAGGGGGTTAAAAGGCATATCTGGGGGGCAGAGTGGCATATAGGCGGTATAAGGCATATCTGGGAGGCAGAGTGCCATATAGGGGGTATAAGGCATATCTGCGGGTAGATGTGCTTAACTGGGGTCAGGTTGACAAATAAAAGGAAATAAAAACAATTTTCTCAATCATAGTTTTCATTAAATATGAAAAAAAAAAGTTTACATGTGAATTAATATTTACTAGTAAAACTTTTTTCGTGTAGGGTAGTCTTATATTCAGGATGTTTCTTTTTTTCCTAAATTAATATTCAAATTTTGTGGGGTTGTCTTATAATCAGGGTTGTCTTATAATCAAGCACATATGGTATTTATTGAGTATACACTTTTTTCTTACATCCTTCACACTTACCTGTGCTTCTAGGATGCTGGGATGTGTGTGTAAAAACTGCTCTATTTCGGCAGGATAGATATTCTCCCCTCCACGGATGATCATATCTTTACAACGCCCAACAATCCGGCAGTATCCATAATGATCCAGAGTTGCAATGTCTCTACAAATATAAGAGAATGGTGTCACAAAACAGGACATGCCCATACTAAAACATTCCAGGATATGGAAAAAAACTATTTAGAGAACTGTGGGACAGTGTTGGAAAACTTGATGACATAGTAGTATGTCCAGAGTTTTCTTGGTAGAAGCTCTTATAGATCTATTCACATTCAGAACTTTTTCAGAGCATGGTGTACATGGAAAACCAATTTGTGGTACTTGCTTGGAAATTTAGTAAACACAATAAATAAAAAAAATGGACTGTTATCAATTTGATTTATAGATTCTGTGTTGTACTTATGGAGAACTGGTGTTAGTAGTTGTACAGGGACTACATTGTTTTCCGTGAAATTCAACATTAGAGCTCAGCAGCACCTATCCTCAAATTTACAATGCTAGGTAATGCAGAAAAAAACTCCGGAGTTAGTCTGCTACCTGGTATTACATGTACAGCATTGGCATTTCCAAAAAGGGAGAGGCATTGACATTACTGATAGAGGTTGAACTTTAACCCTTTCACGTCCGGTGACGTAACATGTACGTCATGCCCAAGTGGGCTCATCTGTCCTGTGACGTACTTAGTACGTTATGCAAAAAATGCCCCTTTGTCTCCACAATCATGGTGATCGCGGGGGCGCTGCTGCTGCTGTCTACCCAGATGTCTGAGCAGACCAGCAAAGCAACTCCGAGCCAGCCCTCGAGCCTTTGATCACTTACAGTAGCGATTTTACAGGCTCAACACACAATCGCCGTTAAACCCGCGATCCCGTTCCCAGCTGCCACAACATTTCCCTGCTGCCTGATCGCTACATAAGAGCGACAATGCAGCGTTAACCCCTTCAATGACTCATTTAGGGGTTAATCCTACAGGAGTGATCAAAGAGGCTCCTCCCAGGCTTCAGATTGTGTCCCAGCTGCCAGAAGCAGCTTCAGGGACAAGGGTTAAGGTTTCTTTGGTCTTCACAGTGTGGAGACCAGCCCCACCCCTCACCTGCTGCAGTGTTAACCCCTTCAATGCTGTGATTGTGTATAACACGATTATGGCATTGCAGGGGTAAATATTTGTCGCAACAAGCCTTTGAAAACTAAATATCATTCAATGCTGTACTTCTATGGAGCATCAGCATTTAAAAAATAACAGCACTGACCTGGAAGTCAAGGGTGCTTCCAGGTCAATTGCTGTCAGTTCATAAACTGTTGCAGTACCAATCAAAAGTGGACTGATGATGATCAGATCACTCCTGGCTAATAGGAGTGATCTGATCATTATAGCAGCCCCTGGAGGACCCTACCCCAGAAAGAGAGAGGGCTCATCTAAGGTAACAATAACAATAAAATATGTTATTATTATTACCTGATCACTTGTCAGTGACATTTTAGGTCACTGGTTATCGATTGGTCTTCCTGATCAATGGCAGTGGCCTAAACTTGTCACTTACAAGTGATCTGATAGCTATACATATAAAACAAAATACAATATATATCTAACCTATAATAATAAAATACTATGTGACCATTGATTAATGACCTTTTTGGTCACTAATCAACGATCCATCTCACTTCAATAGCCAGGGATGTAATAAAGGATGCAACTAACAATTATTTTCATAATCGATTAGTTGGCCGATTTATTTTTTCTATTAAAATAATTTAATGAACAAACAGTAGAATAAAAAACTTATTTGTATTTCCCAACCTGGACCCCGGTTATGTACATCTGAGCCCAGGCTTGCCACTCTGCCCCCTGATATGCCTTATATCCCCCTATAAGCCACTCTGCCCCCTGATATGCCTTATACCCAAATATGCCACTTTGCTCTCTGATATGGCTTATCCTCCTGATATGCTTTATTTCCCCACGGACTTGTACCCCGTGCTCCAGACTCCCTGGTGTCTAGTGAGGGTAGCCGGTGGACATCTACGGGATGCGTGCAGACAACCTCCGCTCCGCAGTGGATGTTATCTGCGTGCTTCGCACAGACGCCGACCGGCTGCCAGAGAGGAGGAACCAGGTCCCCTGCAGCTCTGCGGGGATCTGGATCTTAGTGTTACAGTCAGACCTCTATTTAAGGATGATGATCAGATTACATCTAGGGCTGTAACAACTAATCAATAAAATCGATAATAATCAATAATGAAAATTGTTGTCAACAATTTTCTTTAGATTAGTTGAATCGATTTTAACGATTTTCATTATTGATTAGTTTTTGCAGCCCTAGATGTAATCTGATCACTATACAGTACTGTAACCTAACATCTAATCCTACCTATAACTATACACCAACGCGATCCTAATGTTACCTAATGCTATCAGCTAACTCCTATTTTCTCTAAACTGAAAGGTAAGGGGTGATGACTTTGAGGTCCTTGGGCTTTGTGCTTTCAGGAATGATATAGTTTTATGGGGTTAAATTGATACCTTTACTTCGGAGACTGTCAGACAGCACCTTAACTGCACGAGCAGGGTTACCACCAACACCCTCAAATGTAGCAAAGAATCTCTAGGTGCTCAGCAATGTGAATAAATTAGTGCAGTTTTATTTCCACACGAGAGTGACATTTCAACCCAATAGGGTTTTTCGCAAGCCATAAAAGTGCAATACAAAGGTTAGTTCTTATTTATACAGATCAATCTCAATTAACAATCATGTGTAAAAGAAAACACTTTCTTTTAGGACAGCAAGGCTCTGAAATGGTTAAATCAAAAGTGTTAAGCTCCTAGTAAAATACTTTGGGGTGTCAGCTTTCAAAGTTCTTTTTCTGGCCACTATTGGGGTGCAACTCCCAGCATACCACATTTAAAAAACAATCTTGTTAAGGAACAGCAATAGATTCATATTTAACCCTCTAAGTGCCAAGATAAACATTTTTTTCCCATTTGCACCAGTTTAAATATAGTTTTTTAGGTGAAAATGTTCCTTTTTTCCCCACACTTTTAGTTTTTTTTTTCCATACTAAATGATGTTTTATATATATAATTATTTCAAAAGAAAGCCCTGCTTGTGCGGAAAAAAAAATATTCACACATCAAGATTCAGTTTTGGAAAAACAAGCTTAAGACAGATAATGATTTTTTTTTTATTTGTCTGTCACTAAAACATGTACTGTTTTAGTTTTGTAGGATGTCAGTTTCTGAACTTACCCAGTTCTATACCATTTCTCATCAGTGATTACTTCCTTGGTTTTTTCAGGGTCTCCCCAGTAGCCCATCATTACACAGTACCCACGGATGAGCAGTTCCCCAGGTGTATCAAGCGGCACAATGAGGTTTGTGGAAGGGTCCACTACTTTTGCCTGGTGGAGGATAGTATCATTAGTTAAAGAATATGCGATACAATTGTAGACAACATACAGTCAATTGTACCTCACCTCTGTATGCGCCATAATGTACCCTACAGTCTCAGTCTTGCGTATTAGATCATCATGCAAGAATCCCATAAAAGTAACAGGACTGTTCTCTGTTGTTCCATATCCTATCTGTGAGCCAATAGAAATAAGGAGTAAGTAGGAGTAAGAAGCAGACACTGATTGAGGGCAGAGGCATGCTAGTAACATACAGCCCAGGGGAAAATTGCAGTCAGGTGGCCCAGTCAAAAACACATTTGGAAGGCAACATGCCAAATGTTACTATACAGATGTCCAAAACACAGAAAGGGAATTCATAAAATCAGAAAGAAAATTTAGGAAACAAATCCTGCAACAAGTGAACTCTTCCTAAAGGCTTTTTTTACTTTTTTTTTTTACACCCAATAAAATTTCAGATAGTGGACCAAAATATAAAAACTAACAACCCAGGGGCCATCTGCCCTAAGCATAAAGTGTAACCTGGATATTATCACGAAAGTTTACCATACACCATATGACCAAAACTATGTGGACAACTGACCAGTGCACCTATATAAGCTTGTTGAACGCAGCATTCCAAAACCATAGGCATTAATATGGAGTCCCCCCTTTACAGCTATAACAGTCTCCATTCTTCTGGGAAGGCTTTCCACAAGACTTTTGAGTGTGTCTGAGGCAATTTGCGGCCATTCAGCAAAAAATTTGCGAGGTCAGGCACTTTCTGTGCAGGCCACTTTAGTTCCTCCACACCAAACTTGTCAAACAATGTCTTTATGGACCTTGCTTTATGAACAGAGGGACAGCCATGCTGAAAAAGGAAAAGGCCTTTACCAATATTGGTGCCACAAAGATGGAAGCATACAACTATTTAAAATCTCTTTGTATGCTGTAACATAATACTACGCTTGACTGTAACTAAGGGGCTTAGCCCAAACCCTTAAAAACAGTCCCAGAACATTATCCCGCCTCCACCATTACAGTAGGGACTTTTCCATCAGTTAGTAAAATGCGATTCATCACCCCAGAGAACATGTTTCCACTGATCCATGGTTCAGTGGCAGTGTGCTTTACACCACTCTAGCCAACACTTGGCATTGCACATACCGACCTTGTCACTATTTAGAACTTAGTTAGTTATGCTACGGAGGATAGGGGATTTCTACTCGCTACATGTGAGAGCACTCAGCAGCCCTGCTCTGTGAGTGTGCGTGGTCTACCACTTTGTGGCTGAACTGTTGTTACTTCTAGATGATTCCACTTCACAATAGTAACCATTTGTCAGGGTCCGCAACCCCGGGTCCGACGAAGCTACTCACCTGAGTACCCGATGCCGGGGTACGCGCACCGATGACGTCACGGCTGGGGGCGAGGCTTCTCACTGGCGGCAAGTTTAAAAGCTGAGCATTGAGATTAGCTCAGTGCTCAGTGATTGTTTATTTTCTCGAGCTCTAGTGCCATTTGGTGTTTTCTCCTATTTGATATTTCTGTGTACCGAACCGGCTTGTCCTCCACTCCGCTGCCTTCTATATCCCGACCCTTGGCTTCTAAACGGCGTTCCTGATTTTTTGGTTTCCTGACCCTGGCTTTCGGATTTGACCTCGCTGCTTGCTTGTTTCCCTGACCACGGCTTCGTTCCTGACTACGGCTACTCTCACCGGCCTTATCTACTGATTCCTGGAGTACGTTCCTGCATACCGGTCTCTAACCATTTATCCTGCCTTGCAGCCCTCACACCATTACAGTCGACTAGGGCAGATCAAGCAGGGCAGAAATTTCACAAACTGACTTGTGGCAAAGGTGGCATCCTATGAACGTAATACTTAAAGTCACTATGTTCTACTGCTGTTTTTCGATAGAAAGGACATGTCTATGTGTTTGATTTTATACAGTTGTTATCAATGGATGTGGCTGAAACGCCTAAACTCCATAATTGGGAAAGGTGTCCACATATTTTGGTCATTTGGGATATATGTTAACGCTCAAGCTTTTTAGTTGTGTGTTTATGAAGTTTCACTTTTGTATTTATACATATTTATGTATTTTCCTAGTTGGATATCGGGTATCATTTGTGCTTAAATCTTTTTTGTGTGTTAACATATTTATTGAAGCAGTTCTCACATTATATAAGATATCATATTGCTGGATTTGTAAGTAAATGATCAATTCATTTTGTTAAAGTATAAATTAGAAAATAGCCAATGGGCTAGATTGTATTTAAAGCAAAACCATTTATAACTGACTTGATAGCATTTTTTTCTGTTGCAGAAATTGGAGCATTGGTAATCAATTGTGTGAGATAAACTAGTAATTTCAAATTTCAGATAATTTCAGGTTTTGGTGTCTGAAGCTATAATTTGGAAACTTCTTTGGGTTCTTTATGCTTATTTCTATATGGCTCAGAAAGGGTTATTTTTCACATTCACCTCCCAAAATGTTCCTACTCCGCATCCCAGTCTGGTTGCGGTCTGCATTTTTTTAAAATCTAATGTTATAAAAAGGCCTGTGTGAGGAGGTCTTTCTCACTTTGCCAAGGCTCTATGCTCACCATGGAAAAACGTTGTTTCTTCCTTGCATTTAGTCTTGTAGCTGCTGCATTACCTCTTCTACAGGCATGTCCCCCAGACTGCCACTGCCATGGTGGGACTCTACAACATGTGATTTGTTACGGTACTGGGCTGAAGAAGCTTCCCAAGGTGTCTGAGCAAACTCGCCTTCTAAATCTGCAGTACAACAATTTTCCTGTGTTGGCTCCCAACTCCTTCAGAGAAATGAAAGGTTTGGTCTCTCTTCATTTGCAGCATTGTCACATTCAAGAGGTTGCAAATGGAGCGTTCCGTGGTCTCAAGAAATTAGTTTACCTTTACCTGTCACACAACGAAATTAGTGTGCTGAGCTCAAGCGCTTTTGATGATTTGTCTGAGCTCACGTATTTGTACATGGATCACAATAAGATCATGGACTTGCCCAAAGGTCTTTTTTCACCACTCTTTAACCTCTTCATCCTTCAGCTCAGCAACAATAGGATCCGTGAGATCAAATCAAAGTCTTTCACCGGAGCAAAAGATCTGCGTTGGCTATACCTGTCTAATAATGCGATCTCTGTACTTCAGCCTAGTTCTCTGGATGATGTAGAGAACCTAGCCATTTTCCATCTTGATGGAAACAATCTTAACTACTACCCGCTAGCTGCACTTGGCAAACTGAGAGTAGTAGAGGACCTGAAGCTTTCACAAAACCCTATTAAAATCATCCCTGATTTAGCATTTCAGTCTTTTGGCCGGTATATGGAGTCCCTTTCTTTGGACCATATGGGTATCGAAAAAGTGAGTATAATTTTTTTTGACTGTTTACCATGCAATATTTTGTTGGTTGGAATGTATCTATGAATTGTATAATATTATTCCTCCCAGATTTCCAGATCATATAATTTGTGATTAATGAGTTAAAACTAAGACTATCCCTGTCCTTACTAGTTACAATGAGTGGTCTGTATTGACCATTGGTAACATAGACAAAAATGTCTTGTAAGAAGCAGTCTCAGTGGTTCACAAAACAGTCCCTGTCTGGGATCCAAAGGGGCTGGAGGAGGAGGAGGAGGAGGAGGGAAACAGAAATGTATCTGGATCTTAATACAGGTTGGCAAACACTTCATCAGACTGGTAAGCAACTGTGAGCAAAGTTAAAGTGGTCAACAAATAACTCTATTTTCAGTACAAGAGACCATTAATTTTAATCTGGCTGCCCTGCATGTAAATAGTGCGCCCTAGTTTAAATACATGCATGGTTCTTTAACCATACCCACAGGACTGATCTTGAAAGGAATTTTCCACTGACAATACTAAATGGTGGATTATTAAGGTAGCTGGAATTAGGAAGGATGAGTACCCAACATGGGTTTTAGTATAACAAGGTCTAGCCAAACCTGCAAACATTTGTGCTTTAGTTTTCAGACAAAGCATTTCTTGGAGTTACAGCACTAAAGAACCTTGACATCAGAGGGAACAAGCTAAGCCAATTGCCTGCAAGTTTCCGATTTTCAGCACTGCAGAATATGACATTGTCCGAAAATCCCTGGCATTGCTCTTGTAAATTGGCAGCTTTGAGAAGGTAGGTCAGCCAACATGGATGCACTTAACTACATCTACTTTAATTTAACTAATTCCTGCTTTAATCTTTTTGCTCATTGGGTTGTAGGTGGATGGATGGTAATCCTTTGCGTCCTGATGCCACTTGTGCCAGTCCGACACAGTACAGAGGGCAACAGCTAAAAGACACCAATGCTTTCCAAGCATGTAAACAACAAGCAAAAAAGCTACCCAAGGGAGAACGTCATTAAAGAGGTGAAATAACTGAGATGGGGGAGCCACAACTAGGACAAATACACAAACATAGGCCTCAGCATACACAGAATATTAACAGTAACAAATAAAAAAGATACTGCATTAGCTCGGCTGGAATTTATAAGAACCGCAAAATGATGACATGAGCTGAAAAGAAAAAAAAACTTGGGGTTCAGTATGTTGATCAGTAATCATTTAACTTCTAGGACCTGTAAAAACCTCCTAAAATAACAGAATACTTGGAGCAATTTGAGGAGGAATGCATTATATTATATGGCCATCTAATGTTTATTCACCTGTTGACCAACCTTGTTTGTAAATATACTGTGTAAACAAACATTTACATACATATTCACAGATTCTATAAGAATACACATAAAGAACATAATATAAAACACTACCATTCAGAGATCACATAGGATTACAAACTATTTAAACATTACTTGGTGATAATTGTGGCCCTGAATGTGTGTTCTTGAGCATTTTTAACTTTGCTTTGTATTAAAACTTTTTTCAAGTAGCCAGGTACAACAATATTGCATATTCTCTTGTCAAAATGTGTGCTCTTACAGTGGAGAGATGGCTGCTTTTTATCATAGGGCAAGCCTAGCCAGATGGTCCAATAATATAGTGGTGTCTAAAACATATATGGCAGACACCATGCTCAGTGTACACTGCCCAATACTGTACAACACAAATTCAAGAAAAATTACTGCATGAAGGTCTGCAAGGAGCACAGAAAGGATTCAGTCATGGCTAGTTATTCTAAAAATAGAAATGATTAAAAAAGTAAAGTGCATGCACTGAACAGAGAATGAAATAAACTATTTTTTTAAATTAAGTTATAAGAACATGAGTGATATGTAAAATGAACCACATTTTTATAAAAGCATTAAGAAAAGAAATAATAGGGGGACGCAAATATACCTCTATTAAATTCCCACTCAGACCAATAGGTCTGTCAGCAATCATAATTTAACCCCTTGAGGCCCAAACTGCCCCCCCCTTTTTGTACCCTTCGTGACCAAGGCTGTAATTTTCTTCTCTCTCATTTTAGTGTACCCACACAACTTATATATTGGATTTTTTCTAAGCGTGAGAAGGGCTTTCGTTATATACCATTATTTTGATCATATCGTCTAATTTACTATAAGAAAAATAATAAAATATGGTGAAAAACTAAAAAAGGTTTTCTGACTTTTATTTGAAAAATGTTTTACTCATCTACAAAAGTTATGAAAAAAACTCTTAAATATATTGTAATATTTCTCCTCAGTTTATAAATACCCAATGTGTGTTCAGCAACATCTCCCAAGTACAGTAACACCACCCATTCATATTTCAAATGCTGGTATTTTAACACTTTCCACACACTAATTTTACTACCAATCTTTGCCAAAGTTTGTGTAGAACTTTTTTGTATGTTTTTTTTTCCACACAAATTGTGCTTTAGGTATGAATTTACAGCTCCAGGTATATGTCACTACCAAACAACACCCCAATATCTGTTCAGCAACATCTCCTCACCTCCCAACATTTCAAAATGTGAAAGAGGGACAGTTTTTTATTTTTTAAATCGCTCTCGTGGAACTCATCAATACAAGCAGTTGCACTTTACAATGTCGTGCTTGCATCGCCACTTAAAACACGCTTCATTCAAAAATAACCAACACATTGAATTCAACCAAGCCAATGTATCTAAAAAAATATTTAAATTAATCTAATACAACAGCAAAGGCAGATCAGCCTTAACGACCTTTGACGGTTCAGGGCCGTCACGCAAAAGCGGTCTGTTAACGACCTTTGATGGTCCTGAACCATCATTAAATTAAAAAAGCTTGGAAAGTGATCAATGATGTCGAGGCATTCAGTAATGCCAAGATAGGCATCAGGGACCATGTCTGGCCCCCCTGGGGCGTCAACGTCCACCATACACTGTATTGCGGCGGACGCCCGTTTTAAAAGAGTTTAGGAGGCGATCAACGAACGCCTCCTAAACTTCAAAGGTGTCGCTGAAATGGCTCGATAGCGACACAAAACACCCAACCCAGGACACGTCGTGACCGCCTGGAGAACGCTCATAACCATAACTGCGAGTGATTCTGCCACTCGCAAGATGACTGCGCCCTTTAAAAACCAATAAAGTTGAAAAGAGTCCTCAGGAGAGTCTCTCCAGACCCTCCTGGGAATCTGGCTCCATTTGCAGGTTGAATACAGGTACTGCATTTAACCCAGCTTTCTAATCACAATGTGATTAGTAAAATATTCAAAAAATAATTAAAAAAAAAAATGGAAAAAGAAATTGCTAAAACAAAAAGTGCTAACATTTAAAAATAATTATGCAGTGATGTCACCAGAGGAACCATCCAGCACCAGCAAAATGTAAAAAAAAAAAAAAAAAATATTATTATGAGCAAGTACTAAAATTAGCACTTTATCTTCTAAAAAAATCTCAACATAGAAAGAATTTTAAATACCCAAGGGGTGTCTAATTTAATAAAAAATATTGCACAGTAACATGCATTATCTATATCAGAGCCCCAGCCAGGTAATATCACACAATAACATGCATTACCTATATCAGAGCCCTAGCCAGGTAATATCACATAGTAACATGCATTATCTATATCAGAGCCCCAGCCAGGTATATCTATATTGCCCCCACACCCCTTACACCCACAGTACCTGATCGCAACTACAAAACTTTCCAAAGCACCACTTTGCACCCACAGGTCTTGCCAGAGCACCAAGGTTGCACACACAAGCCTTCCAAAGATCCAGATTGCCCATCCAGGCAATGCCCCAGCCAGCACCCAGATAGCACACTAAGCATCATGGCTAAGCATCATGGGAAATGCAATTAACAGTTGATAAAGCTGCAGATGTTAGCTGTGAATAACAATTCCCATGATGCTCACCCAGCCAGGTGTCCACCATGATGCTGGCTAAGCATCATTGGAAGAGTAGTCCACAGCAGAAGAGATTTTTTTTAGTATCTCTTTAGTATTGATTTATCATGAAATGCTCCCAGCTGCCCTCTTGTGTATTGGTAACCCCACAACCTTGTGTATTGCCCCCCCCGTCAGGCCTCTATGTTTTCATGCTCCCTGCCAGCCCCCCATTGTGTATTTATATGAGCCAGCTCCCTTTTGGTATAGATGTAAGTGATGCCCCTAGCCAGCCCCCCTTGTGTATTAAAGCCCCCACAACCTCGTGTCCCTTGCCTTCCCCCACTGTGTATGTATGCCCCCAGCCAGCAGCCCCTTTAGTCTTTATATTTATATAATGCTCCAGCCTTCTCCTCATTGTGTATTGTTGCCCTTATTTGTTTAGAACCATAACTATTACCTTTTTTTCCCTGACTTTCCCACCTGCTCAATGCTCCCCTCCACGGGACTGACTGCCACCCTCCACGGGACTGACTGCCACCCGAGGAACTCTATTGACTCTGTGAGCCCACCCCCTCTTCAAGGGGGGGCCCTGGTATATGTTATTGCCAAACACCTCTTTAGGACATCCTCCTGAAAAACTCCTCTCCTTATATAATCCGACCTCAAACAGAGATTGGATTATAACACTAGAATCCAGATCCCCCACAACGCTGCAGGGGACCAGTATTCCCCTCACTGTCAGGTGGTGGGTGTCCGTGCGATGCGCACAGACAACTTCCGCCTCTCCCCTCCACTTCCGCTGACAGGCACTTTCACTGGAGCTTCATAGAAGCCCGAGCGAAAGTGAAGGGGAGTAACAGAGGCTGTCCCATACACCACTCTGCCTCTCTACCCGACTCCCTGGTGTCTTGTGAACCTCTGTTGCTGACAGGAGGCAGAGTGGTGTATGGGAGGGGGGGAGAGAGGCAGAGTGGTGTATGGGAGGGGGAGAGAGGCAGAGTGGTGTATGGGAGGGGGGAGAGAGGCAGAGTGGTGTATGGGAGGGGGAGAGAGGCAGAGTGGTGTATGGGAGGGGGATAGAGGCAAAGTGGTGTATGGGGGGAGGTGGCAGAATGGTGTATGGGAGGGGGGAGAAAGGCAGAGTGGTGTATGGGAGGGGGAGAAAGGCAGATTGGTGTATGGGAGGGGGGAGGAGGCAGAGTGGTTTATGGGTGAGTTATAGTGGTGTATGGGGGGTATAATGAATTTCAGGGTAGCAGAGTGGTGTATGGGTGTGTTATGAATTTCAGGGAGGCAGAGTGGCATATCTGGGGGAGTTAGAGTGGTGTATGGGGGGTATAATGAATTTGAGAGTGGCTTATCTGGGGGAGGCAGAGTGGTGAATCAGGAAGTATAATGAATTTCAGGGTGGTGCAGGGCATTTATGGGGGCAGAGTGGTATATCAGGGTGCACAGTGGCATATAGGGAGGTATAAGGCATAAATGGGGGCGAGTGGCATATTGGAAGTTATAAGGCATATCGATATTAGGCATATCAGGGGGGCATAAGACATATCTGGGGGTAAAAGGTATATCAGGGGGCTCAGTTGCATATCACTGGCATATAAGGAGTATAAGGCATATCGGGGCACAGTGGCAAATTAGGGGGCACAGTGGAGTTTCTGGCATATAGGAGGTATAAGGCATACCTGGGGGCAGAGTGGCAAGCTGGGGGTCAGATGTGCATAACTGGGGGCAGTTTGGTAAATAAAAGAAAATATAAACAAGGCTTTTTTCTCATAGTTTTTATTAAATATGGAAAATAGTTAACATATGAATTAATATTTACTAATAACTTTGTATTAAAACCTAGTTTGAGAAGCTTTTATTATTATGTCAGTAAAACAAGAAGGTGAATAGAGAAATGCCATTGTGAAAGTGTAAATTGTAAGTTTTTTATTACATTATTTTAAATTTAAAAAAATTGCATTTTTTGATCCGATTAATCGAAAAAATAATCGGCCAACTAATCGATTATTAAAATAATCGTTAGTTGCAGTCCTAGTACAGAACACCCTGGCCCCACAATCTGCAACTGCGTGATTGAATCAAGAGGTAACACCTAATAAATTGGAAAAGTTTGGAGAGGCTATGAGTTCCTTCCACCAAAACCATCTCCTATCATTCAAGTGGGCTTTACCTCCCCAGGCCCAGACAAGCTCCCCCATAAAAGAGATATATTGCATTCTGCTGAGCCAAGCCTGAATCGGTGGAGTACCCTGTTTTTTCCAAAAGCGGGGGATAACCACCTTCACTGCACTAAGGATATGGTATGTAACTAAATTCTTATATTTGGCAAGTGGAAGAGGGCTGTGATGTAAAATAGCAGCTTCAGGGGTCAATACACAGCTCGGGTCAGCTACCTCTCTAATCACTCGCTAAATTTTCCAGAAGGGTAAATACCATATTTGTAGGAAGCTACCATGCCCATTTGAGCAACGCCAACACAGATCAGGTACCTGTGGTAGAAATCGGTTTAGATCACGTGGGACTCGTTTTTTGGATTTTACGCGCTATAGCCCTCTTATGTACAGATCGGATAATTCTATCCCAATTCTCTGCAGATAAAATGTTGGGGAAGTCCATCTCCCACAGCCCAAAAATATGGTTTTGGAACAGTACGTAAAGATAATAGGATGGCAGATGTGCGGGTTCCTCCTTGGATAAGTTCATCCAAATGAGTTCAAACTCTGTCAAAGGTCTGCGATACCTCTCAATTTGTGGCAGTGAAGAAATAAAATTTAGTTGTGAATTAAAAAAAAAGATTTGTATTGACCAGTTCCCTCAAAGGCTTCATATAATCCAGATGAGTTACATGATGCATTTCTAATATGCCTGAGGGCCCTACAAGAGAAGTGGCCTGGTTTAAATGCGGGATTATCCGACAGTGGAAAAAGAGGGTTAGGAAAGGAGGTCAACTGACTCTGGGACATTTTTTTTTTAAGTATCTTAATCATTGGAGAGAGAGTGGGATGTTTCGAAAAAGAGCTGTGTCTATGAATGTCTGGTAGGGGAACAAGTGGATAGGATGAGGCAATACAGCCTCCTCCAACATCACCCACAGTTTAGGAGCACGAATCGACCACTCCACAATCCTGCATAAGTGCGCTGCGTGAAAATATAGCTCCAAATCAGGCACCCCCAGACCCACCTTTGACTAAGAACATATAGGATGAGAAAATGCTTAACTGGAGTGACCAGCGTATGAAAAAGATATAGGAAACGTGGTTCATTTTGATAACCGAGATCTTTCCAAACCAGTATACATGGGGATATGCCCACCTGTGCAGGTCCGCAGAGACCCGATCCAACAGGGGGATCTTCAGGTTATATAGTACGGAGAGGTCCCCAGGAATCTGCAAACCCAGATATTTAATAGAGGAGTCACACCATTAAAAGGGAAAGCACGAACGCAAACCCTGTTTAGCCTGGTCGGAGAAGGTGAACACCCAAAATCTCGGATTTGTCTAGGTTAATTTTGTAGTTAGAAAAGCGTTGAAAGGTGTTCAACTCTTCAATAACATGGCGAAAGGCGGCATAGCATCATCAAACAACGAAAGTGTATGTTCCGTGTGTGCAACGAACATCCCCTTAACGGCTGAATTATGTCTAATGGCATTAGCAAGAGGTTCCATCCCTAGGACGAATAATAGCGGAGATAGGGGGCAACCCTGCCGCGTGCCATTCGACAAGGTGACCGGCTGAGACAGATACCCATTTACTGTAATTCTGGCAAAGAGCTTCAATCCAACCTCGAAAAGTCTGCCCGAGGCCCAAATGTTGAGTACCTGAAACAAATAGGGCCAGGCCACCCTGTCGAAAGCTTTCTTGGCATCGGTAGAGACAAGGGCCATAAGGGTGTGATATGCTGATGAGCCTGAGAAAGAATATAAATCACCCTTATTGTGTTGTCATGTGCCTCCTACCCCGGGACAAAACCCACCTGGTCCAGGTGTATAAGAGACGGGATGAACGGCTTAACCCGTGTGGCTAAAATTTTTGCTAGGAGCTTAACGTCCGTATTAAGAAGAGAAATAGGGCGGTAACTCTCACAATGATCCCTGTGTTCGGTATTAGTTATTTGCATGTGGGTCAAAATGGTCCCCATTAGTAAGGCCATCAAATAAGGTGACCAAGTGAGGACCCAAGATCAAGATAAATTTCTGATAATATGCTTTTGTTAACCCGTCAGCACCAGGGCACTTTCAATTAGCTAAGGATTTAATTGCCTCTTCTACTTCAACTAAGCTGATAGGAGTCTCCAACAGAGCAGAGTTGTCCACAGAGAGACGGGTACACAAACGTTTATCTAAGTATTCCTGTAGAGAGGCTCTAAAGGACGGAAGGGGTCCCGAGACGGGAGGCAGGTTATACAAAGAGGTGTAATATTTATGGAAGCAAGCAGCAATATGTGGAGTAGAGAAATGTGGTTTACCCCTGTGGTCTTGAGTGCTCATTTTGCACGTAAGGCCCTAGCCAACAGTTTGGCCACCTTATCACCCAATTCGTAAAAGCAGGTGTGGGTTAAAAGGTATTGCCTCCTAGTGTGCCTATTTGTGAGGGAAGCCAACCTATCCTTCAGAACGCTGAGTTGAGGTAAAATATGCGGGTCAAGAGTAAGCTTATGGGATCTCTCCACGGTCGCTATTTGTGTAGTCAGATGTAGAATTTCAATCACCGATTTATGGGCCTCCCACAAAGTTGAAAAGGGGACCTGTGTTGAAATGTTCTTTGCAAAATAACGCCAGAGTTCCTCACTTAAGGTCTGTATGTGGGCAGGCGTGGACAATAGGGATTCCTTAAATCTCCAAGCCCACGATTTAGGGGTAAGATTAGCAAAGGATAAATTTATATGGACAGGCGAGTGATCCCAATGGTTGAGGGACCAATACTGGAAGAGCAGAGCATAGGCAAATGGTGATATGAAAGGAAAAACGAGTATATCCTTGTATAGCGAGTATGGAAGAGAAGAAAATTTAATCTTTAGTGGACGAATGCTGAGTCCGCCATCAGCCAGTTGTAGACTATGCAGGAGACTTTAACTTTAGCTATATGTGAGTAGGGGATATGTGAATGACCAGATGAACTATCCATTCTAGGATCTAATACCATATTAAAGTGGTCACAAGAAAACTTGTTTGGTTACGATTAGGAGCATTGATACAAGCTAAGGTAATTTTGTGTGTTGCAATAAACCCTTTAATAAAAATACATCTCCCCTCTCCATCCCTCCGGGTGTCCAGATGTTGAAAGGGAAAGGAATTGTGTAAAATAATCACAACTCACTTTGTTTTAGACTAAGGGGAGCTCAAGTAAAAAGCTGTAGTAAAAGGTTGGGAGGAAAGTTTTGGTTCCTTGCCCGCTCTAAAATGAGTTTCTGGCAAAAAAACTATTTGTAGTTTTAGTCCCTGTGTACAAAGGTCCATAATTACATGGTTTAAGGAGTTTGGGGTTGAGAAACCTGAGTGGCCTGCACAGATACCTGACTTTAACACCACTGAACACCTTTGGGTGATGAACAGAAAAGCTGACTGCAGGCCAAGCCTTCTTGTCTAACATCAGTTCCTGACCTCTCAAACCTTGTGGAAAGCCTTTCCAGAAGAGTAGAGGCTGTTTTAAAAAGTCTTGCTCAGACTGCATTGAAGAATTTTAAAATGAAAAAAGACTTTCACATTATAAGAAGTTCCTTAAAGAAGTCAGATAACCTCATTGGTTTTGACAAGAGAAAAGTATGGTATCTGTAATCATTTAGAATTTAAACTAGCAAACAGCACAATTTTGAATGCATCTTCCATACTTCATCACTTTTTTTAATTTTAAATACTCCACATATATGCACCTAATTTTTGGAAGATTAAATAAATTATCCTGTAAAATTAGTCCACATAGAATTAACCCTCATATGCCAGATATTTTTCCCATGGGCGGTCAGGCCAATTTAAGTAGTTTCTCTATATTTATACAAAGGTGAATAGTTTACTTGGGTAGGGAAACATATTTTTTCAGGACAAGTTAAACCTATTAATAGAGAACCAGTTTATAGCAAACCATATACCACACAACAAGATATAGTGGTAAAAAACACAAAGCCAACCCATGCCACCCATACACATTATTTCTCAAACTAAGTTTTAATACCAAAAAAGTCTCCCACACTCTGCCCTGCACCCAGTCTCCCACACTCTGCCCTGCACCCA
Organism: Spea bombifrons; assembly: GCF_027358695.1. Lineage (NCBI taxonomy): Eukaryota > Metazoa > Chordata > Amphibia > Anura > Pelobatidae > Spea > Spea bombifrons. The sequence continues at coordinate 5,196,480 of NC_071099.1, forward strand.
CACTCCCACACTCTGCCCTTTGCAGGGATTAAGGCCCAGCTTTGTTCCAAGTGCCAGTCTTCCGCTCACACCACCAACTGGTGTCCTACAGCTGCTCTGCCAGCTTCTACCAGTTTGGATAGGGCAGGGGCGCAGCTTCAGCCATCCTCTTCAGCGACACCACAGGTGGATAAGTTGGGCAGGCCCATTCGTTATTTAGGGAAGGCTCAGATTTGCTATATTTTTAACCTTGCACTATGCAATTATGCGCAGTGTCGGTTGCTTCACGTTTGTTTCATTTGCTATTGGGTACACCCTGAAACCGCCTGTACAATTAAGCAGTAGCACAGCTGACTGAGCCGGGTCAATGTGGACCAGTTAGCTACGTTTCTGCAAGGTCACCCATCTCAGCAGCTACAGGCTTTTTTAATCAAAGGTTTCACTTCAGGTTTTCTTAGAGTTTTTTCAGAGTCTTATCGCCCTTCCCCAGTCCTCGTTTGAAGGGCGTAATCTCCTCTCAGCAGAGACAAACCCCCGGGTCATGTCAGAGTTGCTTCACACGGAATTGGATAAGGGGTTTATTATAAGGCCTTTCAAGGAGCCTCCCTTTCATGTTTGGAGGATTAACCTCCATTGGCGTTGTTTGAGGTAAATTCTCCAATAAATACTGCTTGATTTATGACTTAATTCATTGATTCCTTCTGAAGAGTTTTCTTTTAAATACTCGTCGGTTGACATGGCCATTCAAAGTATCTTGCACGCAGGTAGGGGTGCTTGACTGTCTAAAGCAGACATTTGCGATGCGTTCAAACTTCTCCCTATCTTACCCGCACTATGGTAGCACCCGATGATAGCTCTATCATTTCTTTAGATGTAGCAGCACAAGCAGATCTTGTTATGTGGGATGTATTTTTAAGTAACTGGAACGGTGTGTCTTTGTTCATCCCTCAGCCTTCCCATGATTCGCCTCATGTCCTTTCTGATGCCGCAGCCTCACGTGGCTTTGCGGCTATCTTTGGTGATCACTGGATGGCAGGCCCTTGGACTTCTGAGATTCTTCAGATACATGCTTTCTCTGACACTTCGGCTCTGTTCGAAGTATACCCTATAGTCGCTGCTGCTTTTGTATGGGGTCATTTATGGTCAGGTAGGACGGTCATTTTTCATGCAGCCAATCAGGCCACGGCTCTTATCTTCAATAAAGGTTGGTCTACGTCGCTGTCGGTCATGTCTTTTTTGCGTAGGCTTGCATGGTTATCTCTGCATCATAATTTTCATTTCCTGGGCACTCACATACCAGGAGTGTTATATTGGGCAGCTCATGCCCTCTCGCAAGCTAATTTACGTATGTTCTTTTTACAGAATCCAGCAGCAGACACCTTACCCACGCCTGCACCGCACTTCTCCCAGCTCAGCATGGACTGAAGTGCATATGGACGACGCCCTTGCCCTTATCGACAGCTCCCTATCCCTTAATACTAGAAGGCTTATACCACGGCCTGGAATACCTCTGCTGGATTCCAGGATTTATATCCCGGCCAGCACTTAACCTGTCCTATAGTACCATTAGACTGCATCTGGCGGGGCTACAGCACTTTAGGTCTATAGCCGACCCCGACATTTCTTCGTTGTTGGCTTCTAGGCCAATCAAAGCAGCGCTCGCTGGGTTGCAGAAACTACAACGCGCATGAGGTTGCCTATTTCTGGTACCCTGGTTCAAGGTATGGCTTCCTTGCACAGCAGTTCTCCGTTTAGGGTACTGCAGAGCTTGGTGCTCAGGGCTGCCATATTTTTTGGCCTTTTATGGCTTCCTGTGGCCCAGTGAGTTTTCTTACTCGGGCAGTCAGTCCCTCGTGCTGCGGAAACGATTTAACCAGACAGCCGCAGGGTTACCACTTGCATTTGTGACGTTGCAAGATACGTCAGACAGGACCGGGTGTGTTCATTAAGATTTTTGCTATACAGAATCAATGGTGTCCAGTGGCAATTCTGGACCTACTGTTATCTGCTTTAGCAAACAAACCACCAGATAGTCCTCTGCTTCCTTTCCCGATGAGACCCTTTACCACCATACAGTTTATTACGCATGTACGTATCCTATTGGCTAATTTAGGCTGTGACCCTAAGAGTTTCTGGGCTCACTCCTTCCGTATAGGCGCAGCTTCAGCTGCTTCTAAGAATGGGGTGCCTGCCCACGTCATCAAGCATCTTGGTAGATGGAACTCTGGGTGTTATGCTAGGTACATCCCAGATCCGCAGGTGGAAATGGGTATAGCTTTTTCTAAACTTGTTGACTGATCACCTTGTAGCAGTTTTGGAATATTTGCAATGCTTACCTTTTGGCCTCTTTTTGGCGTACCGTCATGGCACACCTCAGATCTTGTAGGTAGGTGTTTCATCAGTCTCACTATTCTCGTTCATCACACTAATGTCCCAGACTCCGTACACAAATATATATATATATATATGTGTGTGTGTATGTATGTGAGCATGGATTTGTACTTGTGTGGTGTAAGCATGCATATGTTATTGGGTTCGTGAGCATGGATGTGTCATTCTGTGTGTGAGCATGGGTGTGTAAGTGGGTGAGATGGAGTGTGTGTTGGAATAAATGTGTATGTGTGTGTTAGTGAGTATTTGTAAGTGTGTGTAATTTGTGTAAGTGTGTTTACATATGTGTGCCAAAGTGTTGGAATGGAGGGGGACAAGGGGCAAAGAAGGCATGGACAAGTTGTTTGGGGGCACCAGGGACCTGTGGTGAATCTTGCTGTGAGTCCTAAATGTTTCCAATGTATGTTCCATGGTTCTAGGCAAAGACATGCTATTAAATATATGAGCTATTTCACTTTTTACTTGCTAACACACAGTTACAGCAGCTCCCTGGTTTGTATATGCCTTTATATAGAGTTCACGGTAAAACTGTTAAAGCCAGAGAGTTCTATCTATTTACTACTGTTTTGCACAAGAGATGGTTCTGTTCAAGCAGATTTTACTACATGGATATGGAAGTTTACAACAAGCTTCAGCAATATTGTAATGTTGGGGATGCAATATTCTTTTTATAAAATTTACAAAATAATCTCAATATTCTACTATATGTTTAAATGTAAAACATTGCAACATGCCGTAAAACAAAAGATGACATCAACTTTTATCATCAACTTTCATCCATTCAGATATAACTCACCACAATATTCTTCATAGTTGTTTCTGTAACAATCTTCTTCATGAGCTCTGGAGGTGCAATGGATCCTGCCATAATACCTAAGAAAGAGATAATGGAGAACATATAAGACAGAAAAGAAATATTAATAAATGGTATGAGTATATGTCACAGTGGTAAATACAGTTCCCAGCAGTGGGCTATATTGCGTTGACATTACATGCATCTGCATCAGAGGTGTAGGGACCATAAACCAATGAAAGAGAGGAGATTTGCAGAACAATGTGGAGGACCTCCACAACGAAGGTAAGTCCTAACAGTACCTGCTCCCAGAGGACTACCCAGCGGGTGAAAAGCAGCCACACCAGGTTGAGAAGAATAGGTAAGTCCATAGCAGCCAAGAAGCATGAAAATCAGGAGCAAAATTCCAGCCATTCCAGTGGACTAGATTTTGAAACACGTTACAAAGGAGGTTGGAATGGACAATGGAATTAACCAGAGCATCAGCACCCACCAGACCTGGAACACAACTGAGCTTATTGTTCCAGTGTCTGATTAGCACTTTTAGCAGCTCCAAGGGTACTTGGGTAGGGAAAACTCAGGCTTTCCAGAGTCACACAGTTCAAACCCTGGTCAAAGGTAATTTCAATAGGCAAACCATGCAAACATACAACTTCCTTGATAAAGACAGTGGCTAGGTCCAGAGCAGAGGGGAATAAAATTAACCATCTTGGAAAAACAATAAATGATAGTAAGAATGTTAGTATGTCTTTCCAAGGGAGGTAAACCACAAAGAATTCCATAGGAATATGAGACCATCGCTATTTGGGAATGGGAAGGGGTTGTAGTAATCCATAAGGCAGGTGTCTTGTTGGCAGCACAGACCTGACAAACAGGGCACCAAAAGATTTGAGAAAACATTTGAGATGTGTTTAACATCCATAGAACCTGGCTGGTAGGAGATGATAAAATTGAATTGAGAGAAGAACAAAGCCATCAAGCTTCCAGGGGATTCCAATGCTTCACATAACTGATGTACTTAAAGGTTTTTGTGGTCTGTAAGTAGAGTGATTGGCAAGTGAGAACCCTTGATGACCCAGATGTTTCTATTTCTCAAGTGCCATAATAACTGTAAAAGGATCACTATTCCTAACATCATAATTTACCTAATTATAATAATTTATATATTTTTTTTAGAAAAAGGTGTAAAGGCTGTTCTATGTCTTACTTCGTGATAGAACCACACAGCTTTAATTGTCAATGCAGTTAATCCAGTACAGAAGCAGGCACAAATTATCTTGAGAAAGGCCTCCTTACTTTCCATAGGTCAGTTGTGACAATGTCAGATAGTTGAAAAATGTACTCATGATCACTGGATCACCCAGATGCAAGGAAAACAAAACTTAGTTAAACTTTAAGGTTAAAACAGAACTCTTCGGGAGTAGTCACAAGCACAAATGATAAGTAGGTGTGCAGATCAGGGTATTCAAGGAGGTCAAAGAGGCCATAGGTCAGGATGCTTCCCGCATGGCAGCAAGGCCTGACAGGGCCCTCCTCATTGCGCGGCCTACAAGTGGCTTAGGAGCAGGCTTCTGGGATTGCAGCTTGTGGAAGGATCAAACACAAGCGAGTGGAGGCACATTCACTCCTGGTTTCCACTCCTCTTGACTGTAGCCCTTCCAATTAATAAAATATTGTAATCAGCCTCTGCACCATCTTGAATCCAGAATCTTTTTATTTCTTCATTTATTATTTTTTTATTCAAAATTCAAAGTATTTCACACACAATACCCCTCGTCTTATAATCAGACCTAAACTAGGTCTGACTATGAGACTAAGATCCAGATCCCCCGCAGCGCTGCACGGGACCTGGATCCTCCTGTCTCCCCCCCACCCCACTTACCGGTACTTCTGAGTCCCTGGTGCTTAGTCCGGGCACCGGACACAACTTCCGCTGCAGCCGGGAGGAGGTGCGTTTAGCAGCGGGGGTTGTCTGCGTCCATCGCGCAGACCTTCCCCGGCTGTCAGAGATCAGAGTTCCCCGTGATCTCTGACAGCCAGGGAAAGTCTGCGCGATGGATTAGAGGGTTAAAAGGCATATCATGGGGCACAGTGGCATATAGGGGGTATAAGGCATTTCTGGGGCAGAGTGGCAAGCCATGGGGCAGATGTGCATAACTGCTGACTGGTGCAGGTTGAAAAAAAAGTAAATAAAAACCAAACATTTTTCTCAATCATAGCTTTTATTAAAAAAAAATTGTTCACATAGTTTACATGAATTAACATTTACTGGTAAAACTTTTTTCCTATAGGGTCGTCTTATATTCAGGCTTTTTCTTTTTTTCGTAAATTAATATTCAGATTTTGGGGGGTCATCTTATAATCAGGGTTGTCTTATAATTGAGCAAATACGGTTTAAACCCGCTGTGAATACATTTATATCCAACATTTACCACTTAACATTAAGAGATATAACATTCAACAGTCGTAATCTTCCATTCATCCCCTGGGGAAGGAGCTAAGAGGAATTATCTGGGTTACTATACCAATTATATTTATTATTATTAGGATTATTGTGTTTATATTTATAATGCCCAGGACCTTATCTCCATTCACCTATTTAAAGTTAGGTCATACCTGTGGAGGTAGCATGCAGACTATGTCAGACACCCTAGGGAGCAGTATAACATAATTATATGAAAAATATAAATTACAGTTATTATAGGTGTAGAAGGACTTAAAGTGATCTGACCTAACCAAACAATATTTGGCTAGTTCAATTCACATGCACACAAAAAGGACAGACAGAGACTTATTGAAGTGCAAATGCAGCCCCTGAAGCCCACATCAAAGGGCAACTGTATAGTCTGTTTGTAAATAGTGTGTGATAGTGTTAGTATTGTCTTTTGATGTTGTATCCCTAAAATTGTATCTATAGGATTGTAAATTGTATGTATTGTCTTTTGAGATTAGTTAATCCATATGATTGTAAATTGTATGTTGTGTGATAGTATTGTCTTTTGATATTGTAATTAGTTAACTAATACGAATGTAAATGGAATGTACCTTTGATCCCACCCTATAAGAACTCCCTGTATGTTACAATCTCCCCATCCTTGCTGCAGTTAGTTACAATCTTTCCATTATTGTTGCAGTCACAAGTACAACTTCATTCCCAATGTAACCCTGTGTGTGTTAGCCTTTCATAGGCTTCATTACAGCATTAAACCCTCCATTTTCCTATCAAAGAAGCATTTTCTTCTAATTATTCGAGCTACGTGGATTTAAGTTATTAACCCCTAGACGAAGGTGTGTCGGCACCTGGAATCCCCTTTTCCCAAATATATCCAATTTCCGACAATACCTACACTTAAGTATAGAAAATTTTATTACATTTATCTAAGTTATTTTTAAGATAAACACCTCTTTCCATTACTGTACTGTACTTGATCAATGATTGCCCTCCAACTGATAGAGCTTGTATTTTTTCCAGTATCTGGCTATACAAATCTTCACAGCCAAGAAAATATGCACAGTTAAGATCTTCTGAGATGTCTGAAAATGCTCTAGGCCCAAATGAAACAAGAACATCTGGACATCTAGTTGACCCTGATAATGGAAAAGGGATTGGGCAATTGCAAAACATTACATTTAAGATTATCTAATTGAGAACATTTCCACCACGTGTGAGCAAACGTTCAAACAAATGTGGAACATTTCCAACAAATGTCCGAGTTTGTACAGCAGATTCTATTAAGTCTAATTGGTACTAAGTACCATCGATATATAATCTTAATATAAAATTCTACCAGTCTTCTATTGCTGGATTATCTATTTTTATCCTATTAACATAGTTATTAATCCTTAAAAAGGTAAATATCTCAGAAAATGTCATAAAAGTATCATGGATTAATACATTTTCTAAGAAAATTATGCCACAGTCTTGTCACTTGGTTAAATCTATGACTCTGATTGCATGATGTATAGCGTCCAAAGGGGTAGAGGCTAAAAGAGATTTATTTATTGTCAGGGTCCATCCAGGCTGCGGAGCTGCATATCTCTGTTTTTCCCTGCCTTGCCTCAATTCCCATGTTTTGCTGTAATCCGTTCCTGGATTTCCATATGCTCTGTTCTGTGCTTCAAAGCACCCGTTCCTTGATTCCTTGATTCCAGTCTTGCTCTTTGCTCTGTTTCCTTTATAAGGTGTGCCCCACCCGTTTGTTATGTTTGTCTCAGTCTGCAGTCTAAAGGTATGTCCTTGGTTTTGTGTTTAGATTCAATGTTTGGTTTCAGATTATTAGTGATTCACTAAGCAGGGTTTAGCGTTAGGACCCAACGAATATTGGAGTACTTTGGCGTAGTGGTAGGCTAAGCATACTATGGCCATATGATGTGACTGAATCTCCAATTGTTATATCATAGTCCTAGGCTAGTTCCTGTATTCATGTTTGTCTGTCTCTTATGTACCGTTGCCTTCCTTTCCCTGAATCATCTGAGGATTTCGGTTCCTCTCTCCTCTCCCCATGTCCCAGTTAAGATGTCCTATCCTTGCTTAAAGGAGAAGCATCTGAGGATTCTGGCTTCTCACTCCATCCCCTGTGTTCCTTGCCTTGTTCCCTGTCCTTTGTTCTGCCCTGTATCATGTATGTCTTGTCTTATGTTTCTTGTTCGGTCTCCCTGTTCCTTGCTCTGTCTTCCTTGCTTGCTACGTTTCTGTTGATACTCTGCTTAGCTTCCGTACTCCTAGCCTGCAGCATCCTGCACATGATTCTAGTGCTATGTCTCATGCCTGCTCCAGGGTGCCTCCAGGATACCTCCAAGTTCTGCTTTGTTCTGGACTACATCAGTTGCTATGTCAGGGTGCTGGTCAACAAACATGTGGCTGCACAACCCTAGATGCCCACCCGGGCGAGTGCAGTCGCCCTGCACCAGGCCCTGTCACACTCCGCTACTGCACAATAACTCCTGAACACAATCTTTGGGCGCTCTGGGTCATTACAGTTGTTTGTATGGACCCAGTTCCTGACATTTATCTTTTGTTTCCGTTTAAGTCTATCCACCGTCTTTACTGTGTCATATACTAATGGATTTAAATTGGTTATTTTTTTAAGCAGCGATAAATCAACCCAAAATAAGGAATATAAATCAATTTTTATAATCTCAGATTGCTCAATTTGTAGCCACCTTGGTAGTTTATCCAATGCTAAAAAACGAGTCCAATTTTGCGTCCAAGCCATGTGATTTCAAGATTATTTCATCTAGAAAGGAGTATCCTTGTTTTCTCCAAGAGAGTTCTATAGTTACAAGTAGTGATAAAACCTTTGTAATTTGAATACCTAGGTATTCCATGGCTTGACTGTTCCAATCCAGTCTGTACAAGGACCCAAGCTCTTCTAAATCAGCTTGAGTGGTAAAGGTCATGATTACTTTTGTCTTTCCAAGGTTGATTTTATAATTAGAGATTGAACCATATTCATTGATCCATTTAAAACGTGCAGGGATAGAAATAAGCGAGGTAGTCAAGGACAGGAGGACATCGTCCGCGTATTGAGATATTCTGTAGGAATAAGAATTGATTTCCACACCTGAGATATTGGGCGATTGCCTTATTAGGTCTGCCAGAGGTTCTATACGGAGCACACATAGTAGTGGAACTAACTAGAGAATCATTATAGAGTCTCTAAATATTCCATAAATACCAAAACTTCTAAAAACCGCCTCTATGAATCTCCAACTGACCTGATTTAATTTTGTGGGAGTTAACTTTATAGATAAGATTAAATATTTTGCGAGTGTTGTCCGATGCACTTCTATCCTCTGCAAATCCTGTCTGGTCTATAATATGTGGGATAACTTGTTTTCGTCTTTGCGCAAGCATTTTTGAATATAGTTTAATGTCTAAGTTTATTAACGATATGGGCCGATAGTTAAGTGTTGAGCTTGGGTCCTTTCCTTCTTTTAAAATTGGAATAATCGCAGCTTGTAATAGCTCCATAGGGAGCTGTCCATTGAGGATAGTGAGGAAAATAATCTTAATAGTATGGGGGGTATAGTCTGTTGTAGAGTTACATAAAAATAAAAAGAAAACCCATCTGGCCACTCTGCCTCCTGAAATGCCTTATACCTCCCTATATGCCAAATGCCCACGCCCAAATGCATACCCGATAAGGTAGCCGTCACACCCGATTTCGACACTAATGTGGTCTCACTTCTGTCCCTCAATAAAGAGACCCTAGAAAAGGGTTAGAACAGGGACTTAAATCGGCCCAGGATAAACTCCTGGATCTGGTGGGTCCCGTCACCCAAATCCTATCCCTGGCTGACAGGGCCTTTCTGCAGGCTTCTCCCCATGATCCCAAGCTCATTTGTGACTGGCCTCTCCGTGTGGTGTGTCTCCTAGGCAACGCCAACGTGGCTTTTCGGGAATGCTTTCGTCAAAGAATTAAATAGACACGTTTTGCTGATGACCTCCTGGAATAAGGCCAAGTTATCCATGCGGAAGGTCTTTCAGGGCTGGACGACTGCGGGGCCGGGTCGCCAGCCGCTCATCGTTCCAAGGCTCCTGAGGCTTTCCTCAGGCCCAGACGTCCTACAGGACTCCTTTCCAGCAATGCTCCTTCATCCTGTGAGGAGGCAGCAGAGGTTGAGGCGCTACTGGATTCCCTAGAGGCCGCTCTGGATTTGTTTTTTTGTCTTTCTTCCCCTCCACGGGTTGCGGACAGAATATCTAATTTTTTCCATAACTGGGAGTGCATTTCGTCAGGCCCTTGGATCCTCCATATGGTCCGGGGTTTTCAGATAGATATGGTCTCCCCTCCAGGTCTGCAGACCTCCCCCTATGAGTAGGTCCTCAGTCGATCAGGCCTAAGGGGAGTCGGTAACGTCGTCCCCTTCGCAACAAAGGAGCCATCCAACGTGCGACAGGTCCGATCGGCTTCCTCAGCTCCATTTTCTTAGTCTCGGAAAAGGTCCGGGGAATTTCGCCCGGTTATCAACCTCAGGGCCCTCAATGCGTTCGTCGTATATCGCCACTTCAAGATGGAGGGTATCCATTTTCTTCGAGACCTTATGTCAGGAGGCGATTGGATCACCAGACTGGACTTTACGGATGCATACCTTTCTGTTCCGATTCATCTAGACCACAGGCGTTTCCTGCAGTTTCGTCGGGGCAGCCACATTTGGCAATTCAAAGCTCTGCCTTTTGCCCTCAGTTCAGCCCCTTGGTGCTTTACAAAGCTCCTAAAACCGGTCATGGCACTTTTTTGTTCCAGGGGTATCAGGTGCATCGGCTACCTCGACGATATCCTGCTATTTTCCAGCTCCCGGGAGACCCTCCGAGTCCAGACGGACTTTGTGGTACAGTCTCTTCACCTGCTCAGTTTCCTGGTCAACACAAGCAAATCCGAGTTGTCCCCGACTCAGCGTATCCTTTTCCTCGGCTTCGAGATAGATTCGAAGATGGCCATGCTTCGACTCCCGATTCAGGCGATATTTCCAGGTCCCCTTCATTACCGCGCCCTGCAACGTCTCAAGGCTCGACATCTCTGCAACGTCATTTACAGGATGGCACTTGTGGTTGCTCTTCGGAGTAATCAGAAGGCTATCGAGGGTAGGGGGGTAGTGTTACTGACATGCCTCGACATCGAGGCATGTCAGCAACACAGTTTATGCTTAGGAATGCGATTCCGATTGCTTCCTAAGCTGTTTTAGCCTTTTTTTCTTCCGGGGAGGGCTTTCCTCCCCGGATCCACGGTCAGCCTCACTTGTGAGGCTTCCGTGGATGCTGCGGCGATGCAGCTATTTAACGGCAGCCCGTACATGTACGGGCATTGTCGTTATCGCGTTGCACGGCAACCCCGTACATCTACGTGGATTGTCGTTAAGGGGTTAATTTTGTAGCCCTCCTTTGCACTTGGACTGGTGCCCAGAATTGTACCGCATAATCAATGTGAGGTCTTACCATTGACCTGTAAAGAGGCAAGATGATATCCTCCCGTGAATCAATACCTCTTTTTATACATGTCAAAACCTTATTGGCCCTTGCAGCTGCTTGGAGGCATAGTGCACTGTTGTCAAGTCTATTGTCTACCATTATTCCTAAATCCTTCTCGATGGTAGTTTTTCCCAAGGATATTCCATTTATAGTATAGTTTGCATTTTTATTATTTTTACCATAATGCATAACATTGCATTTATCTATGTTGAACCTCACCTGCCACTTGTACGCCCAGTCCCCAACTCTGTCTAAATCTTCCCGCAAAGAAGAAACATCCAGATTAGTATGAATTACCCTGCCTTATCAGCATTCCAAATAAATTGGATCAAGTCAAATAAAGCTTTCAAATATCAGCAAAAAAATCTAGAAATCTAGAATATTTATTTAACAGGCAACAAGATAATAAAGAAAAGCTTTCAAGTCTTCCTGTATCTTAAATGGGTGATTTATTTCCTAACCTGCAACATATTGGATACAACATTCCTGGAGAGGCCCTTCTTGATCAGGATTTCTGCTTTAGGAGCCAGGTTGTGAACTTGAGGAAAGTCTCGATCAGGGTTGTGTTGTCCCTAGCCTTACTGAGTCTTACGGAGTCTTCCCTTTTGGGGAAATATGGGGCCACAAGGATCACCAAGGTGTTGTCTTCAATAATCTTTCTGACCACTCTCACAACTAGGGTGTAACTAGACCTAACTAGAGCTGTGCTGGATCCACAGCTGCCTCTCTGTGAATAAAACACTACTGATAGCTTCCCTGACCATGTGCCATCTGTGATGTCTCCCTGACTCGCTAAAGTCTTCCTGACTTCTCTTCTTCCGCAGATGACTTTATCTGGCGGTGTATGCAATACAGTCGTCATGTGATTGTGCTTTCCTCCTTTTGATGACTATTTAAAGGTCCAGCTACTCCAACATGGTTACCCTTTTGTGATGCCTTCTTTCATTCTCTCCAGTAGTAAGTTTATTTATTCTCTGGTGTTCTGACCTAGCCTGACTTGACTGTGCTGTTTTTCTGGTATCCTGACCTAGTTTGGCTTGACTACTTTTCTGGTTCCTTACCCGACTTGCCTTGAGTACAGTGCCTCTCTGATGTCTGTGACCCTATTTGCTTTGATTACGCTGCTTAGTTAATATCCTGACCATGATTAAGCCTATTTCAAACTTTGCTCTGTGTGCTACTATCTGGGTAGTTTCTTAACTCTTGGGTCCCCGATTTAGCTAAGTTTACCTGGCACATGGACACTGCCCGAGTAAACAGATGTAAGTAAACATGCATGATTTCATCGACCAAGGCCTGCTATGCCATCTCTTGGACCTCTTGCTGACAGATCGTCCCAACCACGGTAAAACTCTTACTCTAGAGAGGCATGCCAAGCCACCAGAGCTTAAGGGAACCCTTCCACCCAGCACCCTGGCTGGAAGGAAAGGATAGACTGCATCCTTACATAACATAAGATGTCCCATTTGGTATTTTACCCCCACATGCTACCAGGGACTATTGGTATTCACTGGGACCCTTCAGGAGTTTTTCAGGCCCATTCTGAAGCCACATGGGCAGGATATATGGATGGAAAAAACCCTGGCTTGCCCATTCAATTCCAAAACACAGGAGGCACTGCCCTTGGATGCCGATGGGTGATTTACTTTTATTTTTTACTTTTTTACTGTCTCTCAGTGTCCCCTGCCATTCCTATCTTGGTTCCTGATACAATTGTGGCTTCTTTGATAATCAAAGGCCTTTATAAACTGGGGTTTCTGCCAGCTTCTTTTGCTGGAAAGTAATTTCCTTGCCCCAATTGTTGTTGGTCATATGTTTGTCTGTTTTCTTCATCCTCTGGTTTTGACCCCAAGCCTTTGACTGTGACTTTGTTTTGCCCTTTTGGTTACACTGCTTGTTAGATTTGGATTATCTAGAATTTGACCTTTGGCATGGAATTTGATTACCCATACTGGTTACCCCTCTGTACTGTGCTTTGATTCAATAATGCTGCTTACTTGAAAGTATTGTATAAAGTTTGCCAAACTAAAGAATGGTGCTATTCTTTTTAACATCTTTAAAAGTGTGATATTCTTACTAAAGATATTTGAGATGATATATTGTAATGCAACAGATAATACAGTTCATTAGACTCAGGGCCTTATAAAAGGAAGGGATGCATTCACATAAATAGGTGGGGCAGCTGCATTAACCTCATTAGTGTTGGAATAGATTGACTCCCAAAATATTTGCTACACAAACCCACCTTTAACTCACATTAAGTGTACTGCAAATCAATTCAGAGACTATAGACCTCTATAATTACATTTTGCAATTAAGGGAACTGTTTTACACCTACCAGTGGTAAGAGTAGACGTGTGTGTGGAAAAATCTGGCTGCCCCATAAGGTCTATATACATAGTGGGTGTTCCGTACATACTTGTGCACCTGTTAAAAAGAAAGAGATGAGCATATTTCACATACAGTAAAACGTCTGAATATTCCTACCAAATGATTTCATTATGAAACAAACAATCTCCTTCCATATTTAAGGAAGGGCAATAAAAAAAACTATATATACTCTATTTTCTCGAAATGCTCTGAAAAATAACCCCTGGTCTTATATTCGAGGTTGTCTTCTAATCTTGACTACAAGACTAAGAGCCAGCGCTGCATGGGACCTGGATCCTCCTCTCTGGTAACCTCCAGAGACTTTCCAGTGCTCCATCATAGAAGCCATAGCGGAAGTGCTGGCAGCAGCGGAGGTTGTCTGAGTGCATTGCACGGACGTTCACCGGCTGCAAGAGAGGAGGATCCAGGTCTCCTGCAGCGCTGTGAACCTCTATGACAGAGCACAGGCGTGACATGACCTTCCGGTGCTAGAAGCCCCGGGGGAACTAACGGTTGCGCAGACGTCCACCGGCTGCCCCCACTAGCAGGGCCGGCCTTAGGGGTGTGCGACCTGTGCGACCGCACAGGGCGCCATGGTAGCAGGGACACCTGCCCGGGACTTAACCCCTTAGTTCCCCTATAGACGTACCGGGACGTCCAAAAAACGCCCACAAAGAAACCCCTATGGACGTCCCGGTACGTCCAGCCTTTCGTGCAGCGTCAGGGACACAAACATCGTCGTTTGACAGCCTGGACTCCCCCCTGGCAGCAGAAGCCGGCATTGCCGGCTTTCTGCTGCCCGATCTCCCGTAACAGCTTCCGGCATGAAAGCCGGTTAGCTGTTACGGTTGAAAGTGCCCGATCGCGCGATCGCGCAGTTGCAAACGCGCGATCGGGCATTCCCTTCCGGGTTACGTCACTGCTGACGTAACCCGGAAGGTCATCGGAGGATGAGGCACAGAGACGCTGCGATCTCTATGCAGGTCTGTGAGGACCTGCATAGAGATCACAGTGTGATCGGTGCAGGGGGATCGCGGGGAGGGGAGTGAGAAACCATGTCTCTCACTCCCCCTCCCGTCCTGTAAGAGAAAAGCAAAAAAAAAAAAAAACGGTTAGTCATTTAAAAATAATATTAAATAAATCATTAAAATATTAATATAAATAATACAAAAAAAAATTATAATGTGGGCTGTGATGCCATTGTGACATCACTGGCATGTTCAGGAGGTCCCTAGGAGGACCTCTAACCATTACTGTGTAAAAATGATATATAAAAAATAAAAAAAATGTAAAAAAATTAAAATAAATTTTTTTTTAAAAAAAAATATATAAAAAAAGATAATAAAAAAATTATTAAAAAACCTTACTTCCCATTGCCCTAGCATAACATCTAGCCAGTATAACCCTGCTGCCCCCGTTCACAACCCCCAAACCCGTTAAGCCATAGGCATAAAAATTATACAAAATTGTACACCTAATAGAACGCTCCCTGGTGCTGGGAAAGTCTGGAAAATCTATATAAATTAGGTATTTCTGAAATCAGGACACCTGAATTAATAAACTTGGAGGGGATTTTCCATCACTTTACCTAATTTTGTGAGGATTCAGAGGGAAAATGTAAAAAAAAAATAGTTTAATTTTCTAATCTTCGCTAGTTTTTACTAAATTTCTCATTCTAAATTTCCAGCTAATCATCCAACTATGGTATCAAGCGAAAGCTCTATCTCTCCTTGAAAAAACGATATATAGTTTATATGGGTACACTATTCACAGGAAAAGAGAATCATCGCTAAACCGTCATACCCCAAAAATGGCAAAATTGCTCTGGGCTTTGAGGTACCAAAAACCCCTGGGATTGAAGGGGTTAAATTAAAACATCGGGGTTTTTTTTGTTTAAAAAAAAAACAAAACAAAAAAACGATGCTTTAATCTAAGTCCTGGGCAGGGGCGCCGAGTGGTTGCTTGTGAAGTTCTCAGGTGCAGGCATCTCATGTTGAGCGCCGGATTATTCAGGCGCTCGACATGAAATGCCGGCACCGCGGCAGAGTGAGAAGACGGATGCCTCCCCCTCTCACCGCAGGACTCCGGCAACAAGGTAAGTGGGGGGGGTGTAGTATGAAGGGGCAGAGGGGGAGGGGTGTACTTTGAAGGGGCAGAGGGGGGTGTAGTTTGAAGGGGCAGGGGGGGTGTAGTTTGAAGGGGCAGAGGGGGGGTGTAGTTTGAAGGGGCGGAGGGGTGTAGTTTGAAGGGGCAGGGGGGGGTAGTTTGAAGGGGCAGAGGGGAGGTGTAGTTTGAGGGGGGTAGTTTGAAGGGGCAGAGGGGGGTAGTGTAGGGGGGGCGCCAGAGGAGTAGTCCGCACAGGGCACCACAACGCCTAAGGCCGGCTCTGCCCACTAGACACAAGGGAGTCTTACTTATGGAGGACAAGTCTAGGGATGCATCGGTAAGGGCAGAGTGGCATATGGAGGGGGGTGTAAGGCATTTCTGGAGGCAGAGTGGCATATAGGGGGCTATAAGGCATATCAGCGAGGCAGAGTGGCATATAGGGGGATTTAAGGCATTTATGAGGGCAGAGTGGCATATAAGGGGGAATAAGGCATATCTGGGGGCAGAGAGGCAGATGTGCAAATAAAAGAAAATAAAAACAAAAAATTCATTTTTCGCAATCATAGTTTTTATAAAATATGAAAAAATAGTTTACATGTAAATTAACCCCTTAATGACAAAGCCCGTACATGCACGGGCTCAAAATGCATTGATTTCAATGGGTTTAGGGACTGCCCATTGTCCTTAAGGGGTTAACATTTGCTAGTAAAACTTTTTTCCTATAGGAGTATTCTTATATTCATGTTTTTTCTTTTTTTTCTAAATTAATATTCAAATTTTGAGGGGTTGTCTTATAACCAGGGTCGTCTTCTAATCGAGCTAATACGGTGTCATATATATATATAATATATGTATATATATATATATATAATATATATATATATATACAATATGTATATATATATATATAATGTGTCTTTATGGACCTTGTTTTGTGCAATGGGGCACAGTCATGCTGGAATAGAAAAGGGAAGGCCCCAAACTGTTCCCACAAATTTGGAAGCATAGTATCGTCCAAAATGTCTTAGTATGCTAAAGGGGACATACCAAGACATTGGTAGGAACCGTTAAATTAAAAACAGAAAGCATCATTATGTCTAAAGACAATGTGGAGTTTACCTGCTTCTGTTGCTAAGGGACTATAAGAAGATTCAGAATATGGTGAGATAAAAAGAAATACAAGTCTATGGAGGCAAAACACATTATGGCACACAAAGATGAGCAAATTTCCCTGTTAATAAAAAAGGGAGATAAAAGATATAGCGAGACATGCAAAAAGTGTTTTTACAGGGGAAGACGTTCCACCTAAATTTTTCGAATTCAATTTATACATGAAACCTGATAAGATGCACTAAATGGTATTAAAAGAGCTTTGCAATGCACTGGCAAATCAATTGGCAGACTTATTGGGCTCCTGCTCTCTGGCTTCTTGCTGACTGATCATATTTAACAGCGCTCGGCAGAAATATATACCTTTACATAAGGAATCATCGATCACGCGATACCCACCAAAGGTTCACTGGAGGACAGGAGAGACTCAGCAGAGTCTTTCTAGACCCAGAAGGGATCTCTGACTGTTTCTTTTGCAACCAGCAATGCAAGGTTATGGAGCCCTGCTTGCTGATCACACTGTGATCAGCACAGGCAGATCAGGGGGAGAAGACAAAATGTAAAAAAATACAAAAAATTATAAAAAAATAAAAAATATTTTTCTGGAAAACAGTGCCCCAATATCCTTTTAGTACAAAAATATATATGTAATAAAAAAAAAACCACTACCTCCAAATTCCTTAAACCAGTGTTAATGAATGTAATAAATAATAAGAATAAAATCTAGTATATACAATATACAAATAAAACATATGAATGTGACCACCTTGAATATATAAAAATATGTATGTGGGGTATTATTTTAATCAAGGGGTGTTGCTGAACATAAATTGGGTCATTGTTCAGCTGGGGCACCTAATGTGTAGGAGAATTTTTTAAGATTTTTCCTATTTAAGTATAGATTTATACATATTATAATAATTATGTGTTATGTATTTCTATGATTGTGCTACTTTGTCCTACACAAAAGATGTCTTATTTGTGCAGGTTCACCAATATCGAAAATCATAGTTTAACCAACAATGTAATAATCACAAAAAAAAAATGAGCCTCAGGGTATACAAAAGGCCCAGTCCCAACAGGGGTTAATGGAAGCCACGCTACAGGAAAGAATTGTACATTGGCAGGGCCAACAACAGAGGGCAGCTCCTCTGCGCCTCTCCTCCCTCCAGCCCTCTCTCTGCAGTGTCAGGCAAAGGCCAACAAGGTGTCAGTACAAAGACATCCTGCAAGCTATTGTCAAAGGTGGACTGGACAGATGGCCACTGTAGGGGCAGGGCCAGATGGGGAGTTCATGGAACTTCCTTTAACTTCCTTTAACCGGCCTAAAATACAGGGGCACAAGGTCTGTTCATATATAACTTTGTTTCAGTGTTCCCTCGCAAAGCTTGTCAAGCTATTGATGCATAGCACGAAGATATGATGAAGAGGTTGATGGAGAGAAAGTGGGGAGATAAAAAAGTGATAGAGAAAGAAGAGAAATTAAGATAGAAAGGAAAGAGATAATGAGAGTCGGTAAGAAAAGGGAGAGATAGGGAGGAAAAGGAAGGATAAAGAGAAAGTGGAGAGATAAAGTGAAATAGGAGGAGAGTTAAGCTAAAGAAAAAGGCAGATCAAACAAAAGGCGGGAGAAAAAAGAGAAAGGGGAGAGCTAGCTAGAAAAGGGAGACATACAAAAAAAGACGAGACATACAGAGAAAGGAAAAAGGGTGGAAGATAAAGAGAAAAAGGAGTGATGAGATAAAGAGAAATGGTAGCAATAACAAGAAAGGGGAGTATCAAGGAAAATTTAAGAGATAAGGAAAAAGAGGAGAGATAACGGGAGGTAATAAGAAAGAGATGGGCAGAAAGAGGAGAGATAATTAGATCATGGGGGAAATTGTGAGAAAAGGGAGAGAGCGTATGTTTTATGTTAGGGTAAGCAGCTCTAAGGGCAAGCGTGTGGATGCAAGGTAAAGTGTATGCCAGTTTTTTTTATATGTAATGGCCAGCAGGAATGTGCGTGTATACGTATTCGTATGGGCCAGTGTACGTTTATGGGCAGTCACTTGTAAGGACAGTAAATATGTGTGTGTTTTGACAGCTTGACTATTCTTTACTGAGGGTGTTTTGTGCTCAAAAACCTGAGACTTTTTCTGCATTATTACACTACATATCCATGATTCTCCTTATAAAAGATTTGTGCACACAAACAAAATACATATTGATTTTTCAAGGACAGAACCTGAATTCTTTTATGTTACAGGGCATAAAATGGAACATACCTGTTCTCTTTTTCAAACTTGAAATTTTAAAATCTTATTTTGTGACGCCTATGTCTCATTTGGGACTGTTTAGAAGACCACCACTTTAAAAACCCCACATAAGTATATATTTTTGAGAGAAGACAAGACAAGTCAAGGTGTTTCACTAGGAGCATTTGGATACTTATGCAACTATTTGGTCACCAATCCCTGGCAAAGGGAGTCATAGCATTAATTAGTGTTACTGTTTTCAGCAAACTTTACATATTTCTTACGATTGTTTGCACAGATTACCGTATTAGCTCGATTATACGATTATAAGCAAATGCTCTGAAAAATAACCATCGTCTTATATTCGAGGTCAACTACAAGACTAAGATCCAGATCCCCCGCAAAGCTGCAGGGGACCTGGATCCTCCTCTCCTGCAGCCGGTGGCCGTCTGTGCTCATTCATAGAAGCCCCAGTGGAAGTGCCAGCAGCAGCAGCGGAGGTTGTCTGCGCGCATCGCACAGACCTCCAACGGCTGCCACCACTACACACCAAGGAATCTGAAGCACGGGGAGTAGTCTAGGGGTGCACTGGTAAGTCGGGGGAGGGTAAGAGTGGCATATGGGAGCACGGGCGTAGGAACCGGGGGAGACAGACCCCCCCCCCCAGGAAATCATGCCAGGGGGACCAATAATAGAGAAATCCCCCCAGGGCTGTAAGTGAGGCGAGTGCCCTCAGGCGCAGCTGTGAGGGGGTGCACGATGAGCAGCTTCAGCCTGCAGGACTGGTTGGGGAGATCACGGATTTCCCTAACCAGTCCAACATTAAGGTCACACTTACCAGTGTGCTCTCTGTCACTGAGAGCGCTGGGCAACGGGATATGACGTTTATATCCCAGCCCCGGCGCACAGCATAAACAGCTGTGCGCAGCCGCACTGCACTGAGAGTGAGCGGCAAACCAGAAGGAAAGGAGGAAGAGAAAGGTAAGAGATGTGAAGAATGAAGGGAGGGGGTCTGATGTGCAAAACGAAGGGGGGGGGTCTGATGTGCAAAACAAAGGGGGGGTCTGATGTGCAAAACGAAGAGGGGGGTCTGCTGTGCAAACGAAGGGGGGGTGTGATGTGCAAAACAAAAGGGGGTCTGATGGTAGATATGTGTGTGCATATACATATGGTAAGGCATGTATATGGGCAATGTTTATGAATATGTATGGGCACTTGGGCAAGCATATGTGTGTATAGGGCAGGTGAGTATATGTTTGTGTATGGGCACGTGCATATAAGGGCAGTGTATGTGCATACGTGTGTATGGGCAGTGTATATGTGCGTATATAAGGAGTGTATTTGTCTTATAGTGTATACGTCTGTGTAAGTATGTGCAAAGGCAGTGTATATTTATGGGGAGGCATGTGTGTGAGCAGTTTATGTATGTTTGGGCAGGCGTGTATAAGGGTAGTGCATATGTGTGAGTACTGGCAAGTGTGTATGTGCAGGCAATTGCAGCGTATATGTGTGTTTTTGTGGGCTGGCATGCGTAAGAGCAGTGCATATGTGTGTATGAGCAGGCATGTCGTACTTAAAGGGAAGAGAATGATTCCCTGTAACACATGTTTAACTCAGGGGCACCTAGGGTTAAATCCAGGCCTATTTCTGGTTAAAATGAGTGTGTGTGTGTGTCACTGTATGTAGCATTTGGACACAAGAGAATATTGCGGGGTGCTACTTGGTCTAAGGCATCACTAATAAAAAGTGCCATGCGTTAAATCTAGGGGTATGCAGGGTAAGTCAATGATGTGTGTTTGATTGTGTCTTGGTATGATAGCGTATGTTTGTGGGTATGTTATTGAGCACATCTGTATTTATGGGTATGTTAATATGTTTCCAGGTGTGTTATGGTGGGCATGTGTCTAGGTATATTAGTGTGGGAATGTTTAGGCGTGTATTATTGAGTGTGTGTGTGTATATGTTAGTGTGTGCATGTGTTCGTATGTTATTCAAGTGTTTAAGTGTGTGGCTATGTTCCTGTGTGCATGACGTGTTAGGAGTCTTAGATGGATCCTTCCATACATCATAGTAGTCTCTGTGGCCGTGTCTAGTGGGGTTCATCTGTGGTTGTAAGATTTTTTTTTTTTTTGTGAGTTTCTGTGGGAATTTCTCCCATTCATCCAGTAGAGTGTTTGTGAGCTGAAGGTGATATACCAAGACATTTTGGACAACACTATGCTTCTAACTATACCTTCCTTCAGTTTCAGCAGAAGGTCATACAAAAATCATTAAGGGGTTAAATATAAGAAAACACAGACTGATGACCCCCTCCTATCACCCTCAGCAAAAATGACTGTCCAGACAAAAGCAGGTACAAAGGCATGCAGTATGTAGATGTACATGTGGACAATTGTCTTCCTATATTTTGTATTTTTAGCATACTTTTGTATTTTTTGTAACTGCAATGTGTCTCTAACCTGTGATATAAAGTGTACCATCACCTACATTGATCACTGTCCTTTTTAGTGAGATCGGTGATAGATTTAACCAAAGATGAAAAATAGTGAATACATTTCCTGTAGCAGTTGGCAAAACCCAGAAAACACTGAATGGACCAGAGTCCCACTTGGCAAGGCCATTTGAGCATTGCTGACAGTTTTTGTGGGTCCATGGAAAAACCCTTATCAGAGATGATGTAACAAAGGAAGGAAACCTGAGATCGATGGAACTCACAATTCTCCCTCCTACAGTAAAGCCCATTCTCTCTTAGTTTTTTGGAGCACACGGGAGGCATCCTTGTAATGCGCTTCTATTGAGGGAGAATTAATCGGTATATCATCGAGATATACTACTACGGAGTGTTGCATATATCTCGAAACACATTGTTTATGAATTCTTGGACGACAGCTGGAGCGCCACACAGGCCGAAGGGCATTACCAGATACTCATAACGCCCACTGCTGGTATTAAATGCTGTCTTCCACGCATGCCCCTCTTTGATCCATACTAAATTGTAGGACCCTTGCAGGTCCGGTTTCGTAAATGCTTTAGACCCCTTGAGACAATCGAATAATTCCGTTATCAGAGGAATCGAGTATGCATTTTTAATTGTCAATTTGTTTAGACCTCTGTAGTCTATGCAAGGTCTGAGCTTGCCTCATTTCTTTTTGACAAAAAAAGAAACCGGCACCTGCAGGGGATGTAGATTTACGAATTAACCTCTTAGCCAAAGTATCAGAAACATACTACTCCATGGCCACAAGGAGGTATGGCACCTGGCTGGAGTTTGATTGTACAATCATATGCCCGATGTGGTGGTAAAGAGTTTGCCCAAGATCTGTCAAAGACATCCGCAAAGTCCCTGTACTTGTTAGGCTACAAAGGGGATAAGGCAGTACACAGGACCTTGACCTTGGTAGGTAACCATGGTAGATAACCATGTTCACAAGCAGGGGACCATGAAAGTATCTCAGACTGATGCCAATCAACAGTATGACTGGAAACTGAGGAGCAAAAATTATTAGAAACTGAATCTCCTCGTGGTGAAGCGCCCCAATAGCCATAGAAACCAGAACCGTCTCCTGCATGATGAGAGTAGGTTGTAGTGGTCTGCCATCAATGGCTTGTATGACCAATGGGGTGTGACGTGACCTAGACGGGATGTTGTTCTTGCCAACAAATGTGGAGTCAATAAAAATGCCAGCAGCCCCTGAGTCAATGAGCGCTTGGGCAACCACCGAAGACAACGCCCACGACAAAACAATCTTTATGAGTGGTTTGTCCTTATGGCTGTAATGGGACGGAGAAAGCCCACTGTTAGGTCGGGACCTAGATAACACCAGTAGTGGACCCACTATGCAGAGACGTGCAAGTTGCGGAGCGAGTAAGTCCAAGGCGGAAGAACCAAATAGGGCCAGAGGCAGAGAATCGAGGTCAGGAGATAACGAGGTCAGGTCAGGCAGCACAGGAGCAAAATCCAAATATCAATCCAAGGTCGAGGCAGGCAGCACGGGAGCGGAGTCAGGAAACAGTCCGAGGTCAGGTACACAATAAGGCAAGGTAGCAAGTATAAACACCCAGAGTACACACGGTAGCTCATTGAACGGGCACTGATAGAAGCCAGGAAAGAGTTTAAATAGGAACAAGGGCGGGACAAAAAGGACAGGGGACCAATGGGAGATGTAGTGACATCACTGCGTCCGGCGCCAAATAATGGCGTCGGAAAAAACAAACAAAACACAAAACGAGTGCTAAACCCGCGAGTATCGCGGGTCTCGCACTACTTAGTAGATTGGGAGTGCCGCGAGCGTGCCGCAGCACCTCGCTTATTACTCTGCGAGTGCTGCCAGCATGCCGCGGCAGCTCCCGCAACAGAGTCTTGTGAGCGACTCACGGCGGTTCGCATAGACGAATGCGACCGCCGTGAGCGCGCTGCGTCTACACACACGCCCCTCCATGTGCGTGTAGTACACACGTCACTCGGAGAGGGCGTGCGTCTGCAGACGCGAGCGCACCGCCCACCCGCGATCGACCGTCGTGGGACAGCGACGGAACCGGTAAGCGCAACACCCACCTAGGGTTTGTTCCTGACAGGACCCTAGGTGCGAGCATTTCCTGGACGAGTTGGGCAGGAGCAGAGCAAATGCCCACTCAGTTCACAGTACAGGCACGGGCCCTCCTCCAAAAGGCCCCCTGCACAACCTCATCACAAACAACTACAGGAGGCACGGAAGGAGAGAGAGGAACGTGAAAGTGTAAAAAGGACGGTGCCAATTGGATTTGAGGCCTCCACAGGTGCTCCCTGAAGGAGGGGCTCTCCCGAAGTCTGATGTCAATTAGCAGTAGAAAAGACACCAACTCCTCTAAGTTGGACAGGAGATCCCTGGATGCCACCTCATCTTTGATGGAGTTGGAGAGGCCATGGAAAAAGGCAGCCACTAGAGCCTTGTTGTTCCATCCCACTGCTGCCAGGGTACGAAATTTGATGGCATAATCCGCAACTGGTCCAGTACCCTGTCAGATGGACATTAGCTGTTTGGCAGCGGAGATGGAGCGGGCAGAAACATCAAAGACTCTGCGGAAAGAGGCCACAAATTCTGTTTAAACCTGGATCCTGTTGGTCTCCCACAGAGGATTGGCTCAAGTTAAGGCTTTATCGGTAAGCAGGAAAATCAGAAAGCCCACTTTCGCTCTGTCAGTCGAAAAGGCTTGTGGGACCAACTCAAAGTAAATGTCAACCTGATTCAAAAACCCACGGCACTGACTAGGGTCCCCTGAATAGCGCTGCAGTAGGGGGGCAGACCCAGTCACATGCCTCTGGAGGCCTGCGGTTCGGCTAGTGGGTTGTGTTTAACCAGTTAGCTGCTGACTGCATTTCTGATTTTAGATATGGCCATGGTTTTGTGTTGATTTTGATGTATGTTTTGAATCATTTCCCTGCTGGGAGATTCAACCATGGCCCATGTTTATATTTGTTATAATGCCATGTATCCTAACAAAAGTCCATGTGCTTTGGCAGAGAAAGAGCCCCAAAAGATCCATCTCCCTATTTGACTGTGAGCATGAAGTACGTTTCCACATGACTACCTCTCTGTGTAGACCACAGAATCCCATTTGAAGTTCCAATACTGTATGGCAAACTGAAGACAGTTGAGTTTGTGTTTGGATGAGAGCAGTGTTCCCTCTAAGCTAGATGGAACACTGGATGAGAGTAGAGGCTTTTTTCTTGAAACCCTTCCAAACAACTTGTGGTGATGTAGGTGATGTCAGATTGCAGTTTTGGAGACTTTCTGATCCCCGAGACACAGCTGACTTCTGGAATTCCCCAGCTGCGATCCTTTGAGATTTTTCAACCACTTAAACCATCATCTTCACAGTGCATTTAGACAATATAGACAAACGTCCTCTTCTGGGTTGATTCATAACATTTGCAATTGACTGGAACTTACCGTATTTGCTCGATTATAAGATGACCCTGATTATAAGATGACACCCCAAATCTGAATATTAATTTAGAAAAAAAAGAAAAAGCCTGAATATAAGACGACCCTATAGGAAAAAAGTTTTACTAGTAAATGTTAATTTATGTAAAATATTTTTTTTAATAAAAGCTATGATTGAGAAAAATATTTTGGTTTTATTTCCTTCTATTTTCAAACCTGCCCCCCCTGTTATGCACATCTGCCGCAGAAATGCCTTATACCCCCTATATGCCACTGTGCTCCATGATATGCCTTTTAACCCTATATGCCACTGTGCCCCATGATTTGCCTTTTGACCCCCTATGTGCCACTCTGCCTCCAGAAATGCCTTATACCCCTATATGTCACTCTGGCATTAAGGGGGTTAAAAGGCATATTATGGGCCATCGCACAGACCTTCCCTGACTGTCAGAGAGAATTCCCCGCACCGGTGCCGCTGCCGCACCAGTGCGGGGAACTCTGATCTCTGTGATCTTCACCATCGGCAAGATGGCGACCGTCCTGAAAAAAAAATAATAAAGATGAAAAAGTTCGCTAGATGGTCTCCAGACCCTCTAGAGAACTCTGGCTCTACTTGCAGGTTGAATACAGGTACTGCATTCAACCATGCAAGTCAATGGAGCCCAGCTTTCTAATCACAGTGTGATTAGTAATAATAAATAAAAAAATAAAATAAAATTAATAATAATTGGAAAAAAATAGTAAAAAAAAAACAGTAAAATGTAAAAATAATAAATCAGGGGAACCTTCAAGTTGAAAAAAACAGTTAAATTTTTTTTTTTAAAAAGGCAAAAAAAAATAAAAAAAATATATATAAAAAATATATTTTTGTGAGCAAGTCCTAAAATTAGCATATTAGCTTAAAACAATTCTCGCATGGAAAGAGTTAAAATACTGGCATAATAGATGCCCATGGGGTGTCTACTTTTAAAAAATGTATGATTTGATGGGGTAAATTGAATTGGCCAGGTTCAACAATGTCCCAATTAACACGGGGGGAAGGATGGCCACACATCTAATTTCCAATTAGAAAAATGCACACGTAACAAATGTGGCCTTTTAGTTCCCCCCAAAAATTACAAACCCATGCATGTGGGGTATCACTGTACTCAGGAGATGTTGGGGTGTCGTGTGACAGCGGCATATACCAGGAGCTGTAAATTCATACATAACATAGGTGTGTGTGGGAAAAATACACACAAAAGAATACTACTGCAAACTTTGAAAAAATTCTGGTGGTAAAATGTGTGCATGCAAAGAGTTAAAATACCAGCATTTAAAATACCCTGGGGTGTCTAGTTTTAAAAAATATATGGTTTTGTTGGGCACACTGAAATGGCCCGGCTCAAAGATGTACCAAATAGGGCATGGGCAGTGGATCCCCAAATGCCAAAGTTCAACATTGAAAAATGTGCATGCCCCAAATGTGGCCCTTTTGCCCCCAAACAGCCAGGCAAAATCATTCATGTGAGGTATCACTGTACTCAGGAGATGTTGAACACATATTGGGGTGTTTTGTGATAGTGACATATACCAGAACCTTTTAATTCATACCTGAAGTAAAATGTGTGTGAAAAAACAAATGCAAAAAAATTACTACCATAAAGTTTGACAAAGGCTGATGGTAGAATTAGTGCTTGGAAAGGGTTAAAATACCAGCATTTGGAATACCCTGGGCTGTCATGTTTTCAAAAATATATGACTTGATGGGGTAAATTGCATTGGCTGGCTTCAAAGATACCCGAAATGGCACATGGGGGGAAGAATTACCAGATTTGGAAAAAATGGCTTTGAAATAGCAAAACGCTTCCTGTACTTATTGCCCCATAACGTGCAGAAAAAAGCAAAAAAAACATAAAAACATTGGGTATTTCTAAACTCAGGACAAATAGTATAATCTATTTAGCAGGTTTTTTCATTACCTTTTATAGATGAGTAAAAACTTTTTCACCATATTTTATACTTTTTTTAATAGTAAATAATATGATACAATCAAAACAATGTAATCTAAAGAAAGCCCTTCTTGTCCTGAAAAAAAATAATATCTAACTTGTGTGGGTTCAGTAAACGGGAAAGAAGAAAATTACAGCTAAACACAAGCAGCGCAGAAATGTTAAAACGGCCATTGTTACGAAGGGTACAAAAAGTAAAATCAGCCTTTGTCACGAAGGGGTTAAAAGAGGTCTTATAATCGAGCAAATACGGTAATTATTGCCCTGATGGTGGAAATCAGCATTTTCACTGCATTGGCTACAAGAAAATAGCTATTTCTCATTTTTTTAAAGCTTAAAAAACCTTTTGCCGTACAGATATATTCCTTGGTCATTTTGATGAATGACCTAATATTTATACCCATATGAAACAGGAAGTCATAGTTGAACAGTTTTCGTTTCCTTGTCACCCAGGTTCAGGGTACTGTACTTCACATACACATCCATGCTTACACACACATTTACACATACACATCCATGCTCACACACCATTTACACATACATCTTCACACACTTTCACATCCATGCTCACACACAAACATACGTGCACATCCATGCTCTCACACACACTTTCATGCTCCCAGACAGAAACACTTACACATCTATACTCTCACACACACATCCATGGTCCCACACACTTACACATACATGCTCATACACACTTCCATGCTCACACAAAAACACACAGACATACACATC
Source organism: Spea bombifrons (assembly GCF_027358695.1). Classification (NCBI taxonomy): domain Eukaryota; kingdom Metazoa; phylum Chordata; class Amphibia; order Anura; family Pelobatidae; genus Spea; species Spea bombifrons. The sequence continues at coordinate 5,224,088 of NC_071099.1, forward strand.
CACGCTTTCACACGCACACACACATCCACGCTCACATACAAATACTCACATAAACACCCATGCTCACACATACACATCCATGCTCACATTCCAACATTTACACACCCATGCTCATCCACACTTACACATACACATCCATGCTCACAAATTTACCCATACACGTTCATTTACACATCCATGCTCTTCTACATTCACCCCCTTACCTCAGCCACAGTTTTGCCACCAGCTGTGAGCAGTCTGTTATTTAACTGCGAGGTTATCTGTAATGTTATCCACTTTGTTCCTGCCTCTACAATTCCACCCACATAAAAATACATCACTGATACTCACAATGCACATCTGCAAAAGGGCAGAACTTCTAGGCACACACTTTTTCCCGACTGGAGGAATGGGGGAAGAGGCTGGCTTTTTGCAGAAGTACATGAGAGACCAGGTAGATAGAATCACAGAGAATTAAATGCACACATGCTTCTTCTTCTCCACAAATCTGTCTGGAAACAACATATCTTCGGCTGGCAATTTACCATACTGGGGCCGGCTCTGCCTTTTAGGGTTCCCGTAGGGGTGACAAAAGGGCACTGTCTCTCATTAAAGCCCTTCAGGTAGCATATACCGTATTTGCCCGATTATAAGACGAGTTTTTTCCAGAGCAAATGCTTATAATCAGACCTCGCAGCGATGCAGGGGACCTGGATCTTCCTCCTGTGTTATGCCCCCCCCAACTTACCGGTGCTTCTGAGTCCCCGGTGCTTAGTCCGGGCAGCTTGTAGAGCTCTACGCGATTCGCGTAGAGCTCTACACGCTGCCCAGACTAAGCACCGGGGACTCAGATGCAGGGGACCCAAATCCTCCTGTGTTATGCCCCCCGCCAACTTACCGGTGCTTCTGAGTCCCTGGTGCTTAGTCCGGGCAGCGTGTAGAGCTCTACGCGATTCGCATAGACAACTTCCGCTCAAGCGCGTAGAGCTCTACATGCTGCCCGGACTAAGCACCGGGGACTCAGATGCAGGGGACCTGGATCCTCCTGTGTTATTCCCCCCCCCTCAACTTACCGGTGTTTCTGAGTCCACAGTGCTTAGTTCGGGCAGCGTATAGACCTCTACGCGATTCACGTAGACAACTTCCGCTCAAGCACGTAGAGCTCTACACGCTGCCCGGACTAACCCCCGGGGACTCAGAAGCACCGGTAAGTTTGGAGGAGGGAGTGTTAAATGGGGGGGCATAAGGCATTTCTGGAGGCAGAGTGCTCCGTGAAATGCCTTTTAACCCCCTTAATGCCACTCTGCCTCCAGAAATGCCTTATACCTCCCTATATGCCACTCTGCCCCATAATATGCCTTTTAATCCCCTAAATGCCAGAGTGGCATATAGGGGTATAAGGCAATTCTGGAGGCAGAGTGGCACATAGGTGGGGTCAAAAGGCATATCATGGGGCACAGTGGCATATAGAGGGTTAAAAGGCGTATCATGGGGGCACAGTGGCATTTAGAGGGTATAAGGCATTTCTGGGGCAGAGTGGCAAGCCTGGGGGCAGATGTAGATAACTGGGGGGGCAGGTTGAAAAAAAGGAAATAAAAACAAAAACAAAATATTTTTCTCAATCATAGCTTTTGTTAACAAACAATTGTTCACATAGTTTACATGAATTAACATTTACTGGTAACACTTTTTTCCTATAGGGTCGTCTTATATTCAGGCTTTTTCTTTTTTTCATAAATTAATATTCAGATTTTGGGGGGTCGTCTTATAATCAGGGTCGTCTTATAATCGAGCAAATACGGTACTTCAGGAGGCTCCAATGGGTATTACACCACATTCATTTTGTTAATGGGCTAATTCCTTACCGGATTAAAGCTACTTGATGTTCACACCATACATGATCACAGCACTACAGGCAAGATTCTTTGCCCTCTTGCAACACAGCATTTTGGGCAGTGTTACATGTTGCAGTTTTTATTACTCACCCTTATTGTATATTTCAGAACAGTGCTGCTATGGATACCTAGGTAACAGTGTTGCCTCAGGTAAGAATTCCCAAATTTTCTGCTGCAATAAGCCATAAAGAGTACTGTATGCAAGAATACTATATGCAATTGCCTCTACCAAATGGGAATTGTGCAACTACAGTTAAATAAATAATCTACTACTTATCCTTAGCAAATGCCCATAAGTAAAATGACCTACTGTGCACCTATAATTTAGCACAATAATATTTCAGCAAACAGATACTAAGAAAAATGAGTTTCCATAATAAAAAAAGACGTGAATGAATGGATGAAAAGAAAATAACACAGATACTCACTGATGACCACAGAATGAGGCATAAGCTAAATTTTAAATAAATTAAATGGCAGGGGTAACTGCACAAAATAAATAACTAGACTTAAAAAATAATACTTCTCTTGGGAAATGGCTTCCAGCAATTTTCTTGAATCGAAGCCTGGAGATGGAAAGACAAGAGTACTTCCATAAAGAGCCATCATGAGACTTCCAACAACAGACCCCAGGCAATGGTACAAAGGAACGGGCATGGCTATCCGAACACCCTAAATAAAAAGAAAAAACAGAAGATCAATTTGGTTCTGGCAATCATAAAACAGTTTAGGAATATGCATGAAAATCAACAAAATGCCCTGATGGTTTTTACCTCCTTCCAGTTAAGGCCATTTCTTATTCCTGTAAGTGCTGCATTGTTTACAATATTATGGTGGGTTAAGGTTGCTCCTTTTGGATTGCCAGTTGTACCCTAAAACAGAAAGAGAGGAGAGAAAGTACTGACTCAAAATGATGTCTGAAGAACATGCAGCCTGTCTTGTATTAGAACTGCGGACTTTCATTTGTGTTTTTTGTCAATTTTGTATGTTGTCAGTTTTAATGCTGTTGTTAGTTTTGTCTCTTCCCTATTGTTATAACACAATGAAATTGACGCTCTACATAGAATGACTTGCATAATGTGCTGCAAAGGCACAGAAGACAAAGAATCCAGAGTCCCTGGAGGAGTACGTCCATACAATGGAACCATTTTTGCTCCAAAATGATTGGTGGTGTCATTAAACTAATCACACATCCAATCAAGATTGAGGCATCTAAGTACTAGGTCTCAGAGAAGTTACCTCATTATATGTTAACATAATATCATATGATACTTTTGTTATGGAATTCTCTCACCTGAGAGACCATTTCTTGGATAAGGATTCACCTTTTTAAGTTTTAAGAAAGAACAATACAAACTATCTTCACTCTTGGCCACAACAGTCACAGATAGGGCCACTGGACAAGGATTCTGCTGTGGTCGTAGATGTGGACCATGGTAGATCATGTGGGAAACAAACAGAATAGGATATGAGTGTAACTTGAGCATTAAATGGTGAGGGTTTTTTCTTTAAATATAATATGAAACATTGAAACAGAATTTCATGGCAGAGAAGAACCATTCAGCCTGCCCATTTTCCTTGGCGAAAAGACTTGCACCTTAATAAGTCTTGTCTTCAGAATAGCTTTATGCCTATACCATGCATGCTTAAATTCTCTCACTGTCTTAGCCCCCACTACTTTTTATGGGAGGCTATTCCATTTATTTACCACCCTCTCTGTATAGTGAAACTTCCATTTATTACATCTAAATATCTGACCCTCTAGTTTTACCATATACATATATCTGTGTGTATATGCATATTATTGTTACTTGAAAGACTGAGGACCAGTCAAGGAGAGGAGGAGGCTGATATAGAGGATTCTTGACTTCTGTCAGTGCTTATCTAACATAATGTAAGATAAGAGGAAGAAGAGGGTGCCTGTCAGGACTCGGGGTTCGGTCTGTAACCCACATTGCATGATTATACAAACAAAGACACAACAAGCAGAAATCTAAGTAATGCAATGTATTCTATGTATTATGACAGGACAAGGATAAGGACACAAAGCAGGGAGTCCACTTGGATAAGGACACAAAGCAGGGCGTCCACTTGGATAAGGACACAAAGCAGGTAACCAGGAACAGTACAGGTGCAGAGCCACAGCAGAATGGTCCACAGACTTCAATACCAAAGGCCCTGACTGAAGGGCAGAGCTGGATGAAGTAGCCAGGATTCAATCCCGGAAACAAGGCGCAGCTGGATGTAATAATTAGGGCTCAACTGAGGTAATAAGGTACATCTGATCCTGGTAATTGAGTTCTGAGTGCTCAAGAGGGCGGAGGTTGGCCACTAGTGGTAGCAGATTGATATACCACATGCATGAAAAAGCCATGGTTCAGGCAGCGAAAAAGTGGACCCTGACAGTGCCTGACAGAGTTTCTAGATGGTTAATAAAACAGCAAGCATGTCACCCGCTCCCGTGGATCCGCTGTCCCCCGTCCGTCCGTCCGGCTCCCGGCTCGCCGCTACACTTACCTCGTGGCGAGGTCAGGAGGAAGCGTCGGCCGGGTGCTCGGCATTGCGGACACACGCGTTACTGCAGCTAGGTTTTGCCGCAGCTGCCGCGTTTTGGCAGGTAGGGGGCGCGTGTGACGTCAGCGTTGGGGGCGTGGTGGCTACCGGCGCCAAATTTAAAAATCCAGAAGCCCTGTTACCGGTACCCTGGTGTGGTCTTTTGCTGGTTACCTGTCTAGTGCGTTCTATGATTTATCTGACCCTTTGGCTTGTCCTGACTACCCTCTGCTCTGCGATTTGGCTGTGTTTGTTCCTCTAGGTGTATGACCTGGATCGTCTGACTACCCGCTTTGGATCTGACCCACCTTCTGGCTGACTACCCGTCCCGTGTATGACCCCTGGCTCGTCTGACTCTGCGTTTGTTTTGCTCTCCTCCTACATTATTTTGGTGGAGATCTCTCCAGCTGTACCCAGAGACTATCTACCTCTCAATATCTACCTACTCCGGGGCCTTTGTTGGAATCATCGAATACCTGGGGGTTGCGTCTCTGTGCACTCCTCCAGGAGAATAACTTCCGCGGTGAGTGCTCTGGCTTGTGGTAGACGTGACATTACACCAGGGTCATGGATCCCTCTGAGTACGGCAAGGTCCTCTCTGCCCAGGGGCAGGCGATTCAAGCTCACGAAGCCCGCTTCACTAGCCTTGAGGACAAAATGGATCAGCTATCCCATGCTATGCAAATCCTGTTGTCCCGGTCAGACCCTAACCCTACAGCTGCTTCCTCCACGTCTGCTGCTCAACCTTCGGTTTCAAGTCCTCCTGTGTCTGCTGACTCCCCTTCTGTTTCCATGAAACTACCTCCTCGATATGCAGGGGACCCTATGTCTTGTCATGGCTTTTTGAACCAGTGCTCTATACAATTTGAGCTCTCTCCTCACATGTTTTCCTCCGAAAAGGCCAAAGTAGGATACATTATCTCCCTTCTGTCTGGCAAAGCTTTGGCATGGGCCTCTCCATTATGGGAAAAGAATTCCCCACTTATCTACAATTGCACGGCCTTCATCTCCACCTTTCGGAAGACGTTTGATGTTCCAGGGAAGGCGGCCACTGCCTCTCTTTCATTGCTACGTGTTTCTCAGGGCTATAAGACGGTGGCGGAATATGCCATCGAATTCAAGACTTTTGCTGCCGAGGTGAACTGGTCTCCTGAGGCGCTTATCGCAGCGTTCTACGATGGTTTATCGGAACGATTGAAAGATGAATTATCCACCAAAGATCTCCCTGTGGATTTTGAGGAATTCGTGGCTTTGGCCCTAAAGATTGACACACGCTTCCGGGAGAGACAGTTCCAAAAGACTAAAAGATGGACCAAATCGTCGTATGAATCTCCTCGTACCTTCTCCAGCCCTAGTCCAAGTCCCCCCGCGGATGAACCTATGGAAGTGGGTGCTACTAAACTCACGTCTGAAGAAAGGTCTCGCAGGAGATCTTTGGCTCTTTGTTTCTACTGCGGACAGAAGGGTCACTTTGTCAGACTGTGTCCCTCGAGGCCGGGAAACTTCCGCACCTAGGCGCAGTTAAGGAGCCTGTCCTGGGTGAGCATTTTTCTGCTCCTCCGATTCCTGATGACCGATTCCTTATTTCTATTTCCGTGGGATGGAGCGGTCACCAGATTTGGACCACAGCTATGATTGACTCTGGGGCTGCTGGTTCATTCATCGATTCCAGCTTCGTTAAGCAATTCCATGTTCCCTGTGCCCCTCTCGGTTCTCCCATTGCCATATCTGCCATAGATGGTTTCCCGTTACACCCCGCTGCCGTCACTCATAGTACTTTGCCTCTCCTGCTGCACGTTGGATTACTTCACCAAGAGACTATTTCCCTTATGGTCATCTCATCACCCAAGTGCCCCATTATCCTGGGGCTCCCGTGGTTGCAATTGCATAATCCTTCCATTCATTGGAGACTTAAAGATATCACAGCCTGGGGATCGCACTGCCAGAAGAATTGCCTCTTAAAACCTTCCCGTACGAAGGCTAACCTAGCCTCTGTCACTGTTGCGCCGTTGCCTGCCTACTGTCTGGATTACGCAGATGTTTTTGATCAAAACAAAGCGGAGGTTCTACCTCCCCATCGTCCCTATGACTGCCACATCGAATTATTTCCTGGTACCATGCCCCCCAGGGGAAGAACGTATCCGCTGTCTCTTCCGGAATCTAAGGCTCTGGAAGCATATATCCAAGACAATCTTCAAAGGGGTTTCATTCGTAAATCCACCTCTCCGGCTGGTGCTGGGTTCTTTTTTGTTACTAAGAAAGATGGCAGTTTACATCCTTGCATTGACTATAGGGGGCTCAATAATATTACTGTCAAAAACAAGTATCCCCTTCCTCTTATTCCTGAACTGTTTGACCGTTTGAGAGACTCTGTAATATTTACTAAATTAGACCTGAGAGGTGCTTATAACCTTATTCGCATTAGGGAGGAGGATGAATGGAAGACGGCCTTCAATACACGCATGGGACATTATGAATATACTGTTATGCCTTTTTGACTATGTAACGCTCCCGCAGTTTTTCAAGAATTGATAAATGAAATTTTTCGTGGCATTGCACTTCAATTTGTTATTGTTTATCTTGACGACATATTGATTCATTCGCCGGATCTCGAAACTCATCAGAAGCACATCCGTATAGTCCTTCAGCGTCTTCGGCAGAATAATTTATATGCTAAACTCGAAAAATGTCAATTCGCAGTTCCACGCATCTCGTTTCTGGGATACATTATTTGTAACGTTCACCCTTCGCTGTATGGACTTGGTTAAACTTTGTATTACTCATTTTACGTTTCCAGCCACTAGTGGCCGCCCTTGCCATTCAGAACCACTCAGACTAATTATCAGGTCCAGCTGCAGTTGCTTACCTGATCAAGTCAGCCTTTATAAACCTGCCCAGCCCTGCAGTCTGGGCCTTGACATTGAAGTTAGAGGACTACCTGTTTGGTTCCTGCCTTGTTCCAGGAACCTGCCTTGTTCCAGGAACCTGCCTTGTTCCAGGAACCTGCCTTGTTCCAGGAACCTGCCTTGTTCCAGGAACCTGCCTTGTTCCAGGAACCTGCCTTGTTCCAGGAACCTGCCGTGTTCCAGAAACCTGCCGTGTTCCAGAAACCTGCCGTGTTCCAGAAACCTGCCGTGTTCCAGAAACCTGCCGTGTTCCAGAAACCTGCCGTGTTCCAGAAACCTGCCGTGTTCCAGAAACCTGCCGTGTTCCAGAAACCTGCCGTGTTCCTGAGTTGCGGCCAGCGCCCCACTAAGTGGACTCCAAAGCTGAGTACCCTGCAAGTGGGCAACCTGCCGTGTGCCCTGCAAGTGGGCAACCTGCCGTGTGCCCTGCAAGTGGGCAATCTGCCGTGTTCCTGAGTTGCGGCCTGCGCCCCACTAAGTGGACTCCCAAGTAGAGTACCCTGCAAGTGGGCAACCTGCCGTGTGCCCTGCAAGTGGGTAACCTGCCGTGTGCCCTGCAAGTGGGTAACCTGCCGTGTGCCCTGCAAGTGGGCAACCTGCCGTGTGCCCTGCAAGTGGGCAACCTGCCGTGTGCCCTGCAAGTGGGCAACCTGCCGTGTGCCCTGCAAGTGGGCAACCTGCCGTGTTCCTGAGTTGCGGCCAGCGCCCCACTAGTGGACTCCCAAGAGGAGTGCCCTGCATCGCGACTCCCAGGATGACTGCCCACTAGCGGACTACCCTGGTTGAGTGCCCTGCAAGTGGGCAACCTGCCGTGTGCCCTGCAAGTGGGCAACCTGCCGTGTGCCCTGGAAGAGGGCTTCTAGCCGTGCCGTGTGCCCTGGAAGAGGGCTTCTAGTCGTGTGCCCCGCAAGAGGGCTTCCTGCCGTGTGTGCCCCAACCCGAGGGCTTCCAGCCGTGTGCCCCGCAAGTGGGCTTCCAGCCGTGTGCCCCGCAAGTGGGCTTCCTGCCATGTGCCCCGCAAGTGGGCTTCCTGCCGTGTGCCCCGCAAGTGGGCTTCCTGCCGTGTGCCCCGCAAGTGGGCTTCCTGCCGTGTGCCCCGCAAGTGGGCTTCCTGTCGAGTGACTTTCTCTGTAAATATTGTTGTACCACCATATACAATACAACTCTTGATCCTGATCTTCTGTCTGTGGTTTATTTCCGACGCCTGTCTGTACCGACCCCAAGCCATCATGCATCGTGGGGTACAGACAGAGCCCCTCGTATCCCCTGCACCTGGGCTCCTTATCAACCTGTGTCCTCGGTTCGTGACATTATTTCTGCTTCAGGGTTCGAGATGGATCCAGCTAAGCTCTCAGCCATAGCAGAATGGCCCCAACCGGCTGCCTTAAAACCTCTACAACGTTTTCTGGGTTTTGCAAACTATTACAGAAAATTCATAAAAAGATTTTCCAAGATCGTCGCTCCCCTTACCGCCCTTACCAAGAAAGGGGCCAATTGTGAAAATATGGTCCGAAGATGCCGAACGGGCGTTTTCTCTCCTGAAACAGGCATTTTCCTCTGCTCCTGTGTTAGTACACCCAGACGTCACTAAACCCTTTATTATCGAAGTCGATGCCTCCGAGATCGGGGTTGGGGCTGTACTTTCACAACGCAAAGAATTTCACAGTCGTCTACATCCCTGCGCCTATTTTTCCCGGAAATTCTCCCCTACCGAAGCTAATTATGACGTCGGTAACCGGGAGTTGCTTGGTATTATTTGGGCTCTACGAGAATGGCGACATCTTCTTGAGGGGGCTCGTAATCCCATCACTATCCTCACTGATCATAGGAACCTGGAATATCTCAGCACGGCCAAACGCCTAAACACTAGACAAGCCCGATGGACTCTGTTCTTGTCTAGGTTTAATTTTATTATCTCCTACAGACCGGGATCAAAAAATGTTAAGGCCGACGCACTTTCCAGACAGTTTATAATAATTTCTGCTATTACCACGCAACTCGATTCTTCATTGACGAAGTGCATATTGAAGGCTCAGTCTCGTTCTCCGGTTCACAGTGCTTGGCCCATGGGTACTCTATTTGCACCTGAATCCGAAAGGCGTAAAGTGATATTCTGGGCTCATTCATCCCTTACTGCTGGACATCCCAATGCTCGGCGCACGGCGGACATCATCTCTAGGGACTTTTGGTGGCCTGAGCTTCAATCCGACTGTCATGATTTTGTAATCGCGTCTTCAATGTACTACTGCCAAAGCTTTTCACTCCCGTCCTGCCGGATTGTTACTGCCTCTGCCTGTTCCTGTTCGTCCTTGGTCCCATATCGCTATGGATTTTATGGTGGACTTACCTGTTTCTGAAGGTTGTACCGTTATTTTTGTCGTCGTTGATAGGTTTTCGAAGATGGCACATTTCATCCCTTTGCCCAAACTCCCCTCTGCACCCGAATTGGTACCTGTTTTTGTACGAGAAATCGTTAGACTCCATGGTCTCCCTACACAGATTGTGTCTGATAGAGGAGTTCAGTTCACTGCCACCTTCTGGAGAACATTCTGTAAAGCTCTAGGGATTTCTCTAGCCCTCTCATCTGCTTACCATCCTCAAACTAATGGGTGCACCGAGGGAACCAATCAATCCCTAGAACAGATCCTTCGCTGTTTTATTGGAGACCATCACTCCGACTGGGCCAGATTGCTCCCGTGGGCTGAATTTGCGAGAAATAATGTCACGCATGAAGCCTCTAAAGTTTCTCCTTTTTTTTGCAACTACGGCTTTCACCCTTCCACCTTGCCCTCAGTGTTTCCAGAGACTCCTGTTCCCGCTGTTGACCATTATTTACTTCAACTCCCTTCCATTTGGGCCAAGGCACGTCAATGTTTATCTACAGCGTCTGAAACCTATAAACGCCAGGTCAATAGGCATCGTCGGTTGGGTCCATCTTATATGGCAGGAGATCATGTCTGGCTTTCCACAAAGAACATCAAGCTCAAAGTCGCCTCCTCCAAACTGGCTCCTCGTTTTATTGGTCCGTTTCGTGTTCTTCGGAGAATTAATCCTGTTGCTTATGAACTTCAACTTCCCGCTAGTCTTCGTATTCCTAGAGTTTTTCATGTATCCTTACTAAAGCCCCTTGTTTGTAATCGCTATGCCAAGAGTATCCCGCGTCCTCGTCCAGTATTAATTGATACTCACCTTGAATATGAGATCCAATCGATCCTGGATTCTCGTAGATTCCGGAATACTATTGAATATCTAGTACACTGGAAAGGTTACGGTCCAGAGGAAAGGTCTTGGGTATCCGTCAGGGACATTCATGCTCCTCGCCTTTTACAGAATTTCCACAAGAAATTTCCTGATAAGCCAGGTAACTTTCGGCCTTCGGCCGGCCCTCGAGTACAGGGTGATGTCACCCGCTCCCGTGGATCCGCTGTCCCCCGTCGTCCGGCTCCCGGCTCGCTGCTACACTTACCTCGTGGCGAGGTCAGGAGGAAGCGTCGGCCGGGTGCTCGGCATTGCGGTCGTGCTCCCCCTGCTGGACACGCGCGTTACTGCAGCTAGGTTTAGCCGCAGCTGTCGCGTTTTGGCAGGTAGGGGGCGCGTGTGACGTCAGCGTTGGGGGCGTGGTGGCTACCGGCGCCAAATTTAAAAATCCGTAAGCCCTGCTACCGGTACCCTGGTGTGGTCTTTTGCTGGTTACCTGTCTAGTGCGTTCTATGATTTATCTGACCCTTTGGCTTGTCCTGACTACCCTCTGCTCTGCGATTTGGCTGTGTTTGTTCCTCTACGTGTATGACCTGGATCGTCTGACTACCCGCTTTGGATCTGACCCACCTTCTGGCTGACTACCTGTCCCGTGTATGACCCCTGGCTCGTCTGACTCTGCGTTTGTTTTGCTCTCCTCCTACACTATTTTGGTGGAGATCTCTCCACCTGTACCTAGAGACTATCTACCTCTCCATATCTACCTACTCCGGGGCTTCCTCACTGTTGGGATCATCCTGGGAGTTGCGTCTCTATGCACTCCTCCAGGAGAAGAACTTCCGCGGTGAGTGCTCTGGCTTGTGGTAGACATGACAAAGCATTTTTATTTAAGATATAATGAGTATACTTTGTTATTTTTTATGTAGCTGGCAATGTTCTGCTGCTATAGTGGGTTAGCTTCCTCAAGGTTAAAGGAGCTCAAACACAGCAAGGTTTATATAAAGAATAAAATCAGATTAGAACATGATTTACTTAGAAAGACAGCCTGGCACCACAATCCAGTCAGCATAGCCAGCTATACTCATATCCTCATAATGTTACTCTTTCCAGGATTATTACTCTGGGTCCTATAGGACAATGCAATTTGGTACACAGATAGCCTGAGTTTGCCACATAGGGTCACAAAGGTATCGGTGATAGGAAGTCTGAGTGGATTGTTTGTGTTGGAGGACTGAGGGCTGTTTGAGCAGGAACACAAGGGTTTATGGGAAGAGGACTTGATGGGGGAACTGCCTTTAATGTTGAATGTGCAATTGCGAGTCAAGTCTTGTATAAACAGTCCAGCCTGGCTGCAATAAACTGAAGTCTATTTTCACAAGATAAGCCTCTGCGGTCCTATTCCTGTGACAGTAGTCTTTAGAGAGGCAGAAAATATAGGACACTCACTCACCACTAACCACAGAGTGTCACAAACAAAAAAGAAGAGACCTGTTCAGCATAGGAAATGGGTATTTCTGTTGTAACAAATGCGTCCCTTGTAAATCAACACTTCAGAACCCAAGAAAAATAACGGAATTCAAAAAATCTCAAAAAACAACCCGCCAATACACAAGACTTGGCCTTGTGTAAAGAGTTGGCCTCTAGTAAATACAAAAAACCCAAAGTGAGGAAGATAGACAGATCCATAAGATTAGACCTCGAATATAAGACGATGGTTATTTTTCAGAGCATTTGCGCTTAAAAAAACCTAGTCTTATAATCGAGCAAATACTGTATTTGTTATTTTGCATCCTGAAGTCACCTAACACTAATTATTGATACAAGAGAGCTACTACTCCTCCTTTTCAACCATCCTTTTGTTTCAATTACCCATACCAATCCCTTTAGATTGTAAAATCATGAGACCATAACCTGCTGGATATTATGGCACTATTGAACTAAATATTCTCCAATACTGGGAAAGAAGCTAAATGCATCAACCAGTTGTGAAACTTACCTGGTTCAGGTGCCATTTTACCCTGCGTGCTTTCTTAGGTTACACAACTCTGCCTTGCGGACTGACTTCTGGACTATCATCCTGGGCTTTGGCATTTTGGACCTGTACGAATTTTCCATCTTGGCCTCTGCCTTACCCCTAAGATTGTCTGGTTTGAACTTTTCCTACTTTACTCTTGTTGTACCCCTTAGATTTTTGTTAGTAACCTGAACTACAGTTCTATTTACACTACTCTCAAGTTCCATTAGCCTAACCAACTGCTTACACAGGGCTGTAAAGGGCATGGGGTTGGCAAATTGTCCCAGAAATGTTAAGAACTTACACATCAAAGGGTTAATTGTTGCATATTTAACAAAAGAGAAGAAATATTCCCAAAGTACTGCAGCAAGGATATGCCATTGTATCCCTTGTTTCCCTTAAAGCTTGTTAAATCCCAAAGTTTCATAATTGGGGGACACCAGCAGGGGGTGTTGCATTTGACCTAGTCTAGGGCCGCCAGGGTCCGCAAATCAGACCCAGACGAAGCCACTGACCCGAGTACCCGCTGCCTACGGGTACTGAATCCAGCGACGCACCTCCAGCTTCTGTATCCGCATCCAGCATGTCTTCCGCTAGGCGCACGTGCCCTCAACCAGCTTTATGCGTCCCCGAATGGAGACGACGGAGAACGTGCGTGGATGACGTCACGGTTGGGGGTGAGGCTTCCTCCAAGCGGCAAGTTTAAAATCCAGTTATTGTTCCTGTTTTGAGCTACCCCGTGCGTCTATTACTACCTACTGCTATCCTGTGTACTGAACCTGGCTATTACCTTGACTCAGTTGATCTCCGTTACCCGACCCTTGGCTACTAAACTGCTATTCTGATTTTCTGGTTTCCTGACGCTGGCTTCTGATTTTGACAACGCTGTTCTCTGTTATCCTGACCATTGGCTACGTTCCTGACCGCCGCTGCTTCTTCTGGGGTTATTTCCTGCATATCGTACTCCACCATTCCTACTGTCCTCACTAGGACAGAAGAGTTATTAAATTTAGACAATTTAAAATCCTGGTACTAACATATAAGGCCCTCCATAACACTGCACCTCCATACATTTCTGCCCTAATAAGCAAATACTCTCCTCCTCAATCCTTACGTTCTTCCCATGGACTAAGGCTCTCCTCTTATCACCTCTTTTTTTCCCCGTCTACAAGATTTCACTCGGGCTGCCCCATATCTCTGCAATCTACTTCCACCGAACCTTCAGCATTCACCCTCCCAACATTCAAGAAACATCTCAAAACTCTAATCCTGACATGATGATACAATTTAAGCCAAATTGGTTAATTGCTGAAAAATAGTTGTCTACACTCACAAAACAGAACAAAGCAACAGTAATCAACACTGCTGATTCTCAATACAATCCTTTGAATGCAAACCAATTGAATTTGATGTTATGTGAGGACTTACATGGAAGTTATTTCTCAACTCAAATTCACTTACAGATGTAAATTGTATGTTGATGGGATCTTCACACGATAACTCTTTCTGTAAATTCTGTAGCTGCTTCACAAAGTCAGATCCTCCTGATTCCATCACCTCCTGAAAGTGTAAGGTACCAGAATAGCTCTTATCCAAGACTATAACAGTTTTGAGGTCAGGCAACCTGCAAAAATAAAGTTACTATTAAAAATAGAGATCAGTCTTTTTATTTTTAAGTTCAACTTTGCTTTCAACAGTCTTTCATGTAAAAAAAAAACCCAGGCATATTTAGCTAAAAATCAAAGCAAGAATTCACCACATACCCACCGAATGCCTTTCAAAAAACACCCATCTAAGGCATAAACTTTGGGAATTCCATCATAAGATTTCGATATATATTGCTTAGCCCTCAAGGTTTTCATAGTTATATTGCTTAGCAAGTAGCAACAGTTGGGTTTTTCCCACTCTGGTGTCCAAAACTGCTACTATTTTCACTTTGTCTCTTCACATACAATTACCATTTTTTATATTTCATGTACCACGTACAAAAGTATTGAGGCACACCTCTTAATTATTGAATTCAGGTGTTTCAATCAGATCCATTGCCAAATGTGTATAAAATGAAACACTTAGCCATGCAAAACTACAAAAGCAAGTAAAAAAACTAGCTAAATAGATTCTACTATTTGTCCTGAGTTTAGAAATGCCTAATGTTTTATGGTTTTTTTTTGCTGTTTTTTGTAAGTTATAAGGCAATAGGTACAAGCAGTGTTTTATGATTTCCAAACCTCTTTTTTCAAATCTGGTCAGTCTGCCTCCATCTCCTCTTTGGAACATCTTTGAAGCCGGCTACTTCAATTTACCCCATCAAACCATATATTTTTGAAAACTAGACACCCCAGGGTATTTCAAATGCTGGTATTTTAACCCTTTCCATGCACTCATTATACAACCACACTTTGTCAAACTTTGTAATAGTAATTTTTTCTCTCACAAATTGTAATTTAGTTATAAATATACAGGTCCTGGTATATGTCACTGTCAAACAACATCCCAATATGTGTTCAGCAACATCTCCTGAGTACAATGAGATAGGTGCGTAGGTTTGTCAGATTGTTTGGCTGGTAAAAGGATACTTTTGGGAAATGCGTAATTCAGGTTTTTAACACAGACTTTTAGCATTTGGTGATTCTGCCTCATCTCCTCTTTGGAGCATCTTTTTTTTTATAATTTATTATTTTTAACGAATTTTCCACAACATCCACATCAACCATTCCGAATACAGGAAAATGACATCAATAGGAAGAAAAAGAAGAGCACTCATAAACAGAACAGTGCTCTCAGGTATCACAGAAATGTACAATAAAGATATTCTCAAATGTCCAATTTCTTTATCCAGTGACCAACTTGTGATATAATAGTTTACAGTAATGCACAGTATTCTAAAACAATCGTACGTAGAGGGGCAGGTTATTATAAAGCCAGATCGAACGGGCTTATGGGCTATCGCCGTTTAAGCGAGGAAATCTTTCTAAGCTTTTTTAATTTAATGATGGTTCAATTTAATGAAGTTTTTGCGTGACAGCCTTGAACCATCAAAGATCGTTAAGGGGTTATTATCAGCACAAAAACCGTGCAGCAGTAGCTTCATGGAATGGGTTTCCATGGCTGAGCAGCTGCATGCAAGCCTTGTCCCGGAAGCTGTCGTGCCCTGGGCTTCTGGAGGGTCCTGGGGGTCAGCCTCCTTCCTACAGACTGAGCCCTGGCCTTGAAAGGGGTTCTGTTTTTGGGGAGATGGGTACAAGGGATTCCTTGGAATTACTTCTACCCCCCTGGTACAGAGTCCTCTTTTCTCCAATTAAAAGTGACTCAAAAGATTGTGGAGCTCGGACATAGATTTGGGGTACCTGCATTTTGGGAGGGATTGTATGTGTGGTGGGTACTCTCCAGGACAGAGACTTCCATGGTCTGTATTTGCACAAAGATCTGATATCCAGCCGGTGACAGCCAGCAGTCAGGGAACCACCCCTGTTTAGCATCTTCCCCACACACTCCAATAGCGACCCTACTGGGCTGAGGTGCGTCGAGTGCAAATACCGAGACATGTTCAAAGGAGGGCCTGATGGAGAACTAAGTGTGGTTTGCTGTGACTATTGTATGTAAATTACCCCCTTGTACTGTTTAAATACTGGTGTGATTTCAATAAAACTGAGTCCGGTTTTCATCTCAACATTGGTGCTGTCTGATGCTTGAGGTGGGCTGCTGTAATAACTCATTGTCCTTTTCAGGATAGTACATGTGCTGATAACGCTAAGCTACGGCTAGCCACAGCGCCAACACAGCTCCGTTGCAGCGACATCCCCCTTCTCTCTAAAGCGCTGAAGGGGTTAACCACTGATGTCTCGGCAGAAGGAAGCGTGGGAGTACACAGTAGGGGTATAGGGCATCCTGCCACAAGCCTCACATTACCAAATACAAAGCCAAGTGTCATATCAAAAGGTGTAAAGCACGCCGCTACTGGACTCTGTGGAGCAGTGGAAATGTGTTCTGTGGCGTGATGAATCATGCTCCTCTGTTAGGCAGTCTGATCGGCGAGTCTATTTGTTGGCTGCTAGGAGAACATTACCTGTCTGACTGCATTGTTCCAACTACAGAGTTTGGTGGAGGAGTGATAATGGTATGGGGCTGTTTTTCAGGGGTTGGGTTAGGCCCCTTACTTCCAGTGAAGGGTAATTGTGACAGGACACCCTATACCCAGACTGAGTACCTCTGTCAATAGCTGCTTCCTGCTGCTTCCTCTTACAAGAACTGTATACAGGCACACTCCAAAGCACCAACTCTCCAGTCTCCCAAATCACTAGCCAAAGCTAGGGTGAAGTACAAGAACTGTTTATTCAGAGTGACACATAGGGCTTTTATACAGACATAAATGAATTATCAACATAGTGGTATACAATGAGGGGGGGCAGGGAAAGACTGACGTTAACAACATATTACTGCACTTTGGAGGGGGGAGTCTGACACTAAACAGATTAACTAAAACAATGCCTTGTCACTCCCTGCTTGCTCACCACCACTCTCTCCACTCCTCCCATACTAACTGCCTTTTCCCCTACAACCGAAGAAGAGATAGCCACTCTTCTTTCTTCCTCTCACCCAACAACCTGTCCCCTTGACCCCATCCCATCACACCTCACAAAGTCTCTATGTCCATCCCTTGGTCCATCCCTTACCCACCTATTTAATTTTTCTCTATCATCTGGAACCATCTGCCTTCAAGCATGCACTAATCACACCCATTCTAAAGAATCCTTCCTCAGACGCTGTCTTTTTGACTAACTACTGTCCTATCTCTCTACTTCCTTTTACCTCGAAGCTGCTTCAAGGGATTGTTTACAATCGCCTTACTAACTTATATAGTTACATAGTTACATAGGCTGAAAAAAGACATGCATCCATCAAGTTCAGCCTTTCCTATATCTGTTAATTTGTTGCTGTTGATCCAAAAGAAGGCAAAAAAAACGCTCTTTCCAATTTTGCACTAACCAAGGAAAAAAATTCCTTCTTGACCCCAAAATGGCAGTCATATTTCTCCTTGGATCAATAAGCTGTTTCCCCCATAATTAAAGATTATATCCCTGAATATTATGTTTTTCCAGGTATCCATCCAGTTGCAGTTTAAACGTCTGTACAGACTGCGATAAAACTACCTCTGCAGGCAGAGAATTCCACATCCTTATTGTCCTTACTGTAAAAAACCCTTTCCTCTGCTTTAGTCTAAATCTCCTTTCTTCCAGTCTGAACGCATGACCACGTGTCCTATGCATAGTCCTGTTTATGAACAGATTTCCACACAATGGTTTGTATTGGCCCCGAGTATATTTATATAATGTTATCATATCCCCTCTGAGGCGACGTTTTTCTAAACTAAACAGATTTAAAATAGTTAACCTTTCTTCATAACTATAGTGCTCCATTCCTTTTATTAATTTTGTAGCCTGCCTCTGCACCCTTTCTAGTGCTATGATATCCTTCTTTAGAATAGGTGCCCAAAATTGCACAAAAAACTTCCTCTCCTCTAATTCCCTCCTTGACCCTCTACAGTCTGGTTTCAAACCCCTTCACTCTACTGAAACAGCTCTAACAAAAGTCTCCAATGACTTGCTCTCTGTCAAAGCAAAAGGTCACTTCTCTATTCTAATACTACTGGATCTCTCTGCTGCTTTTGATACTGTTGATCACCACGTCTTCTTGACTCAATTTCTTCTATAGGCATTCGAGATACAGCTCTCTCCTGGATATCCTCATATCTGTCTAACCTTTCCTTCTCTGTCAACTTCTCTGGTAAGACATCATCGGCCATTCCACTTTCGATTGGTGTCCCCCAAGGTTCAGTCCTTGGCCCTCTGCTGTTCTCTCTTTATACTTCATCTCTTGGCAAACTCGTCAGTCATTTGGCCTCCAGTATCATCTATATGCAGATGATACCCAAATCTACCTGTCTCTCTTGATCTCTCTCCATCTCTCCATCTCTCATGTCCCGTATCACCAATTGCTTGTCTGCAATTTCTTCATGGATGTCACAATGCTACCTGAAACTTAATCTTTCTAAAACTGAACTCATTATCTTCCCTCCCTCCATCTCCACTCCACTACCTGAATTCTCTATCACCATTAACAACATGACTATCTCTCCTACTAACCAGGCCCAATGCCTTGGGGTCATCCTTGACTCTCCTTCATCCTTCACATTCAGTCCCTCACCAGAAACTTCCGCTTGCACCTAAAAAACATCTCTCGTATCCGCCCATTCCTCACCCAAGAATCCACAAAAACTCTGGTTCATTCACTTATCATTTCCCGTCTTGACTACTGCAACACTCTTCTGGTTGGCACTCCACTGTCTCGACTCTCTCCTCTACAGTCTATCCTAAATGCCGCTGCTAGGCTTAGCTTCCTTGCACGTCACTCCTCTTCTGCTTCCCCTCTGTAAAACACTCCACTGGCTCCCAATTACCTTTAAAATTAAATTTAAAATCCTGGTACTGACATATAAGGCCATCCATAATACTGTTCCTCCATACATTTCTGACCTCATTAGCAAATACTCTCCTACTCGTTCCCTACATTCTTCCCATGGGCTAAGGCTCTCCTCCTCACTTATCACCTCTTCCTTTTCCCGTCTACAAGATTTCACTCGAGCTGCCCCATATTTCTGGAATCTACTCCCAAGGAACCTTCAGCATTCACCCTCCCTCCCGACATTCAAGAAACATCTAAAAACCCACTTCTTCAGAGAAGCATACCATCTTAGCTGCCTTTCTCTATGCCTTATGTTTCTCACCCCATTTCCCTCTAGATTGTAAGCTTGCGAGCAGGGCCCTCTCCACCGGATGTATCGGTTTGTCTTAGTCCATCAATTCTTGTCTTGTCATATCCCTTAAATTTATGTATTGTATTGTAAGAAATCATTTTTATACTTTTATTTTGTTCTGCACATTTTAGGCCTGAATGCAACTTGAGTGCTAGGAACATATGGTATCAATTAAGTGACGTAGCTTAGAGGGTCTTGGAATGCCGGTGTATCATATGACTGTTCCAATAGGATTCCTTTACGTATACCCTAACCAAATGTAAAGGGGTATAAATTGGCATGACTACAAGGACAAGGTCTCTTTCTACGCTCTTTTCCCGCTCTCATCTTCATCTCACCAAGATACTTAGCCTACAGTACCTTTTATCAACATTTGTTCCAGCATTGGTATTGTATGAATTGATAATTTGTCATCGAATAAACCTAATTAATAGACTTTGAAGCTGTGGTCTTGATTGCTGTTTGATCACTGGAGAAGCTTAGATATTCAAGACAAAGAATATTCTAACATGTATTAAGCGCTGTGTAAACTGTTGGCGCTATATAAATAAAAGATAATAATAATAATATCCTGGCTGTCTGCCAGACATAACCCCCTCAGCATGTAATGAGATAATATACTTCTGGGGGTAGTTGATAACATGGAGCATTACAGAGAAAAGTTATGATATACAATAAATAATTGGTAAACATCATTTGTGTTGGCCAAGTACAGGACCAATCCCAAATCAATATCAGCGCTCCACAGTAACACACTGGAATTCACTGAGCTCTTCAGAACTTCTCATTTTTTCACAAATGTTTGTAACTGCAGACTTGGCAACATTTACGAACCATGCACCTCCGCATTCGATGACTCACCCTATGACTTTACGTGGTCTTCCGCTTCAAGGCTAAGTTACGGCTGTTCCTAAATGCTTCCACTTTCCAATAATACCACTTACAGTTGACCGCAGAATAACTAGCATGGATGACATTTCAAAAACTGACTAATAGCAAAGGTAGGATGGTATTACAGTACCAAACTTTATTTCACTGAGCTTTTTTGAATGACCCATTTTTTCACAAATATTTGTAAATGCAGACTGACTGGCTAGGTGCTTGATTTTATACACCTATGGCAATGGGTGTCATTGAAACATCTGAATTTAATACTTAAGAGGTGTGTCCCAATACTTTTGTCAATATAGTGTAGCTTTCCAAACAAATTTCTATGCATAGACTCTATGAATAGACTCTTTAAAAAATGAATCAATTTTTTTACACTTTTGTATGTATATAGTGCAGACAAGTACATAATAAATAAAATATAGGAGAGGAAGCTGCACATGTACAAAAAAGGGAGAAAAAAATTGACAACATACTGAATAGAACTTCACATGAATGAGCCAGCCAGCTGTCTGGCATAAGCCACGGCATGCCCTACCTCCACACAACAAAGGACCAAAAATACTAAGTGAGAGGAGATTTTTTACAGTAATACCTCACATAAACATTTTTTCCCAAATATTGCGGTGCTTAAGACTGTTCTTCTATTTAAAAAGATAACAGCAAGTTAAGTGAGCTACTTACTTCTTGCTTTGAATACCTCCAGCAGGCGAGTTTTCTATTTCAGGACAAATCTGCTTAAGGATTTCATAATATTTCTGTGTTTTAAACTGTGATGGAAAGATTAGTGCACAACACCCAACCTGTAAGCAAAAGGGAGGGATCATAATCAATGCAAGTAGAAATCATTTGAAGCTACAATATCAAAAAATAGGTGAAAATCTATTAGGAGTTTGAAGGCGCAAGAGACAGAAGGTGAGTGACTGCTAAGGCAAGGGTGATTTGAGTATTGTGAGCCATCTTGAGAAGTCAGTGCCATAGAAATCTCAAAGGTGGGGAGATCTAATGGTATGTATGCTTCTCTGAACAGGTGGGTTTTTAGTGAGTTACATCATCTGTAATATCCAAGCAAGTCCGTCCAAGCACTCCAGACTTCCTACAGCTTTGGCTCCAGCAGTCCATGCTCTTGTACAGCTACCCCCACCTTCTTCTTAAGGAGGCAATCTAGTGGAATGCCTTGGGTTCTTGAACCAATGTGACATTCATTTTGGACTGTGCCCCTATGCATTTTTCACAGATCTGGCCAAAGACAGGCACAGAGGGAGCGCCAAAGAATCAGAGAGAGAGTTAGGAGACCATACATACACCTGGCTCCAGCTACCTCAGTCCTGAGGAGCATATGCAAATGGGAGTACGGATCCTACGAATTCCCGTTAACCCCTGTTATGCTACGTAGAGAAGGTGGGCTGGAGGCAGTGGGAAGGGACCAGGGAAATTAGGTAGGAGACATTAATGAAGAAGACAAACACAAAGATTCTTCGCATTGTGCTTCTATTTTTAACCGCCCCATATTAGTTTATTCCGTTTGAACAGTGAAAATGCACTATTCGTGTTTGTTTTCATGTTTCCCGAATACTAATGCACACGTTTATTTATCACTGACTTCAGTGGGCGTTCCCTCTGACGTCGGTGGGCGTTCCCTCTGACGTCAGTCGGCGTTCCAGGTTACCTGATGAATCACCGCTTCTCCAAGAGTTCCCCAAGCCAAACTCGGAGAGTTCCCAAGTATGGTTATTACAGTATATATAGTGCTAGGGGAATATTACTGTATACAGCTCTATGAGGTTATTACTGTATACAGCTCTATGAGGTTATTACTGTATACAACGCTAGGGGGATATTACTGTATACAGCACTATGAGGTTATTACTGTATACAGCACTAGAGGAATAGAAAACCTTCTGACACTGGGGGGCTTGCTATAGGTGTATTGGAAATGTCTCCCAATCTTGTTTCCCGCACGACCGTTCCTGATAGCCTGTCCTGGTCCACAGGTCACATTACCACTGAGGCCTTTCTAGACTCCGGAGCAGGCATTTCTACTGAACCTAGAGTGGTTCCTGTAACAGTACAGGCCATTGATGGGATACTTCTTCGACCTGCTTAAGTGACTGATACTACATCACAACTCACTGTTTGTCAGACTATTATATGAGTGCCACGGAGCTGGGTAGTCTGACCGACTACCTTCACTGACTTGTGCTCCCTTAGCCTGGGACAATACACTCTTTCCCCGGTTTCCCAGTTACTGGCCGAGACTCAGTGTAGGGTGTAAACAAAGTGAAGAATGCTTTATTTTTCACACACATGGCTGGATATAGTACACAATCGGTACACAACCGCCTCCTAAATCTGGCTCCAGACAATAGGGTCAGTAAAGGGATTAACAATAAATGGGGTCCCCATTGTATTGAAATCAGTTCCAGGGCAACGGATGGTTTGGCCAGGGTAAATGTCTGTAGTGTGGAACTCGGGGGAGAGTCTGACATTAAACTGAAACAATGGTTTATTACTCCTTGGTCACATATCCTGGCTGTCTGCCAGAGATAATCCCCTAAACAAGTAATGAGACAATATACTTCTAGGGATAGCTGAAAGTTGCAAAACATAATTGGTGTTGGCAAAGTACAGGACAAATCCCAAATCAATATCAGTGCTCCAGAGTCTCTAATATTTAGGAAATATAGTAAAACCTGTACCAGGGAGAAAATCAGTAGAAACTGACCCCCTGTACTTACACACAATTCTTTACAAGGCCAGGGCCCATAGTCGGTAGGGAGGAAGCTGGCTCTCTGGCCACTCCAGGGGCCCCTGTAATGGAGGGTTCCGTCACACTGAGGAACAACTATCATTCCTGTTCACCCACGATATCACTTATCCTAGGGTTTCCGTGATTACAGTCTCACAATTTTACCCTAGATTGGAGGACCCAGACAAATAACAGCTTGGGATAAAGTATGTGCCCAGCACTCCCACAGACCTGCCCCTCTCGCCTTCTTGGCTATGACTCTTAAGCCTCTAGCTCTTTTGCCTGAACCCTACCAACAATTTGGCAATGTTTTTTGACAAGAAAGAGTCAGAGAGGCTACCACCTCACAGACCTTATGATTCTCCAAATGTTTCACGCCAACCAAGAGGAAATACAATGTCGGTAACAGCGAACTGCTATCAGTCATCCTCACCTTGGAGGAGTGTGGCGTCATATGCTGTAAGGGGGGCAGGTTCACCTTTAAGTGAATGCTCCTAATCTCAGCTTGTTACCTGTATAAAAGACACCTGAGAGCCAGACATCTTGCTGATTTATAGGGGATCGTATACTTATTTCACTGAGTAAAATGCAAATCAATTTACAACTGATTTTTTTTTTGTTGTTATTCTGTCTCTCACTGTTCAAATTAATTTACCATTAAAATTATAGACTGATCATGTCAGTGGGCAAGCCTACAAAATCAGCAAGGGATCAAATATTGTTTTCCTTCACTGTATAAGGCTGTGTGTTTTCAAAATAAGGTTTTGTCTGATGCTTGAGGTGGGCTGCTATAATCACTTACTGTCCTTGTTAGGACAGTATCAGCTAGATTTTGGTCAGCAACAGTGCCTGCGCGGCTCCAGTTCCGCTTCATCTCTACCACTAGTTCTGTCTAGTCGGGGTGCAAGACCTCCCGTCACACAAATTATTGTAGATTGTTTTTCCAAAATGGCTGAAATGGTACCTTTGAGAAAGCTTCCCAACATTACTGTCTGAGGTTTTCATCCAGGAGATGATACGTTTACATGGATTGCCCACGGAAATTGTTTCAGATAGAGGAATAAAACTTGTGGCACGCTTTGGCGAGAGTTCACTAAAGCTCTCGGGATAAAGGTTGCCTTCTCCTCAGCTTATCATCCTCAGACAAACGGGGCAGCCGAGGCGGTCAATCCGCATCTCAAACCGTTCCTTCATCTATATGTCAATGATCATCAAGACGAATGGATCTCCTACCCTTCGTCTGCAATTACTTAGTACAGGAGTCTACCCTGATAACTTAGTTTTCAACCGCAGATGTTTCCCGGCTCTTTACCTATATCCTTGGTCCCAGCTCTTAATACACGCCTCACGACTTTCCGCTTAACCTGGTTATCTGTCCAAGCAGAGCTAGAACTCGGCCCCAGAAACAGACAAGCGGATGTTTTGAAATTTTGTGAGGTCGAAACGTTGTTCTTTGTCTCAATTAATCTGCCTGACGTTGGAACTCTTGAGTGCCTGGAGCCTTTATTTATCTATTGGATTTACTGGGGAACTGGCCCTTCCTGGCACAGTTAAGCACCTGGGTTCTCTTGGAGTGTGCAGATTCCTCGTTCTGGTTATTGAAATAAAAGTATGTCAACTTTACAATTACTTCAAAGCTTCTTTTATTCTCTACTTCTCCTATTCCTGAGGTCAAGTCCAAAAGTAGCATGTAAATTTCTGGGAAGAAAACAAGCAGTTAAAGTCAAAAGTGTTTACTTCTTCCCACTTCTATAACTTGTATTCCTTGCTGCTTCTAGTACAATCAGAATAATGCTAGCTCACTACATTTAAATTGTACAGTGCTGCATAATTTGTTGGAGGTTAATAAATAAAAATAATAATAACCTGCTTGCAAGTGCATTTGGTTCCTGCATTTATGTCTTTTTTCTTTAGAGAGCGTTAGTGTATACTATACTGTAAGCATTCGTACCTGGTGAGTACCTTGAATGTAGTCTCTATTTTGAAAAAGCACACAGTCAGCAGCCATTTTAAATGGTCAGTGAACACAGCTTGAAAGATTTACAGCTCTATCTATTACTCTCTTTTCACACACTCTAATTTAGGTTTTGAGCATTTTGGTTTGTACTTGCCATTTTTTAAACACAGCAGCAATTGTGAATCTAATTCTTGCACAAACAATGCCTTATTCAAAAGCACATTTAAAAAATGTGATATGCTGGAAGTTGGGCCCCAATAGAAGCAAGAAAAAAACTAAACTATAAAAAGTTAACAACCCAACGTATTTTTCTAGGGTAATGTTAACACTTTTTATTCATTTTACCGCTAATATATGCCAAACATTTTTTTTTTTAAATTAAACACACACATTACAATATTTCAGCAGACTTCATACCCAGGTTATGCAAAATAGAGAAAAAATACTACTATAATCAGTAACTTGCACATGGGGTCAGAAAGGGGTTTAGTTGTCTGGATTGACTTAGCGTCCTTGATATGAATGTAAAGACCATATAATTACGTCTCTTGGGGATGTTGGCGGTAATGTCTTTGGCTTAACAAGACAGTAAATGCGGTTGAGGAGAAAATCCGTAGGACTGTCAGAGTGTAGGGAATGGAAAAAAGGCTGTCACATATTCTGGTAAGGCCGCAACAGTCACCTCTTCAAGTATCCCTTTTATGCTGAGATTGTTCCAGCAGGAACAGTCTTCAAGATCTGTAACTTTAATAAGTAGTTTATTGAAATGGTCTTCCAAAGCGTTGTGCCGATCTACTAGTTCAATAAATGTTGTCGCAAATTTGTCAAACTTTGCCTCTTTATGATCTGTCCAGGAGCCAAGCTGGTCAGACTTGATTTCAGAAAGCATATCTTTAATCACAGTGGTCACATTTTCCAGCATTTGTTTTAAAAGGAGTGTTGTAATAGGTGCATTTCATTCTCTTCTTCATCAATCACAGGTTGGGCAGAGAGGAATCATCGCCATCTTGAAAATTATTAGCAGGTTTCATTTGTTTGGAAAAATACTGCGGGAGTTTGCTTGAGGAGCGCTTAGATTGTTTGGAAGTCATCTTTCCAGCAGTAGGTATAGTAAGATGATAGATTGTTTCTTACTTAAAAAAAGGGTATAAAAGAAATTCTGTTTGAGCTGCTTTATAGCTAGCGAGTAGACAGAGGTCTCAGCTTACATGTCAATGCAGTTCAGCAGCCAGGCCCCCCTAACTTTAAAATGTTTGTCCATTTTTCGCAAGTTATTAGTAAATATTAATTCATATGTTAACTAGTTTTCATATTTAATAAAAACTATGAGAAAAAAAGCCTTGTTTATATTTTCTTTTATTTACCAAACTGCCCCCAGTTATGCACATCTGACCCCCAGCTTGCCACTCTTCCCCCATATATGCCTTATACCTCCTATATGCTAGAGATTCCACTGTGCCCCCTGATATGCCACTGTGCCCCCGATATGCCTTATACTCCTTATATGCCAGAGATATGCAACTGAGCCCCCTGATATACCTTTTACCCCCAGATATGTCTTATGTCCCCCTGATATGCCTAATATCCACAATATGCCTTATAACTTCCAATATGCCACTTGTTCCCATTTATGCCTTATACCTCCCTATATGCCACTCCGCCCCCCCATAAATGCCCTGCACCACCCTGAAATTCATTATACTCCCTGATTCACCACTCTGCCTCCCCCAGATATGCCACTCTAACTCCCCCAGATATGCCATTCTGCCTCCCTGAAATGCATTACACCCCCATATACCACTCTGCTACCCTGAAATTCATTATACCCCCAATACACCACAATAACTCACCCATATACCACTCTGCCTCCTCCCCCATCCCATACACCATTCTGCACTTTCACTGCAGCTTCATAGAAACCTCAGCGTAAGTGAAGGGCAGTAACGGAGGCTGTCTGTGCACATCGTGCAGACCCCCAGACCTCGATTCTCTGTCAGCCGGTGGGGTGGGCCCAGGATGTGCACAGACAGCCTCCGTTACTGCCCTTCACTAACGCTGAGGCGTCTATGAAGCTGCAGTGAAAGTGCCTGTCAGCAACGGAGGTTCCCAAATACCAGGGAGTCGGGAGAGAGGCAGAGTGGTGTATGGGAGGGGGGAGGAGTCGGAGGGGTGTATGGAAGTGGAGGGGAGAGACGAAAGTTGCGTATCGCACGGACACCCGCCGGCCGACAGTGAGGGGAATCCAGGTCCCCTGCAGCGTTGGGGGGGATCTGGATTCTAGTGTTATAATCCGATCTCTGTTTGAGGTCGGATTATATAAGGAGAGGAGTTTTTCAGAGCCTGACTAGCAGGATTAATGTTAGAAAGTTTTGTGAAGTACTTAACAAAACTATTGGAGATGTCAGAATGGAGAAGACATGTCTGGTCAGTGTCTGAATGTTTCTTTGGGATATATGTCAAATTAGGGGAGGCGCGGAGGGCTCTCGCCAGATACTTCCCCGGGTTTGTTCCCTTGCTCGTGAAACGGTGCCCTAGAGTGTAAATAGGCCCTCTGATGTTTGGCATTCAGGATTGAAGCCAACTCCCCTCGTAAGGACATAAACTGCTGCAGGCTCTTTCCAGAAAGAGAATCCTTGTGTGCTCTCTGCCTCAGCTACATGAGCACACAGAGAGGCAGTCTTCAAGTTTCAAGTTTTTTTATGCTCCGAAAAAATCCGGATGAAATGGCCTTGGATCACACTGTAAAGAGTGGGACTTCCCCAGTCAGGTTCTCCTGGAAGAAACTGGTAAGGGTCCATGCCGTGTCAGCACCCACCGCCTCATCAGTCAACAGTGACTCATTAAGGCGCCAAGAATGTTGGAAGGGGCGGGCGAGGGGCAAGTTGAGCGAGAGGAGCACCGGGGCATGATCTGACCACGTAGTAAGACCTATACGAACGAGGATGGCTACACCTTAGAAAGCTTAGGGGATCTGCTTGCAAGAAAGTAAGTCTTCTGACTTCTGACACATCGACCTTCTCTCGTCTCAGGTCTCAAAGCAAATGTGAGCGTTTCTCCGGAATATTTAATCCCCGGGCATTAAAATATAAAAGAGTAAGGGGAGCAGTTGAGGGGGTGGCATAATGGAAAGGAAGGGAGTGAAGAAAAAAAAAAGGGGGTAAGGAGGGAGAGGCGAGGGGGAGAGCAGGAGGAGAGGAGGGGGAGTGGTAGGGGGAGAGAGAAAGGAGAGAAAAGGGGGAGAAGGAACAGAGAGAACAAGGGATAGAAACTTAGACGGCCAGAAAGGCCACACAAAACATGCCAGTCGAAAGAGCGGCACTATGGCACTCAGCGTGATCCCAACAAAAGGGGGGATCGTCGACAATACCAGGGCGTTATTGTGGGGGAGCAAAGTCAACCAATCCAAGAAAACGAAAAAAAGAAACTTCAAGAAACACTACAAACTTTACAGTATCTCACAAAAGTGAGTACACCCCTCACATTTTTGTAAATATTTTATTATATCTTTTCATGTGACAACACTGAAGAAATGACACTCTGCTACAATGTAAAGTAGTGAGTGTACAGCCTGTATAACAGTGTAAATTTGCTGTTCCCTTAAAAAGAACTCAACACACAGCCTTTAATGTCTAAAGCTTGGCAACAAAAGTGAGTCAAAAGTGAGCAGAGTGTCATTTCTTCAGTTTTGTCACATGAAAAGATATAATAAAATATTTACAAAAATGTGAGGGGTGTACTCACTTTTGTGAGATACTGTCTGTTTATACAAAGTAAAAAGGAAGTACAAATGTAAACGAACCATTTGCGCACCGAATCCTGAGAGCAGCTGAATCTGCTACATAATCAATTGATAGGACCTTAGAAGGTTACATAATGCAGGTACTGCATTGGCATATAGCTCCAGTGAGACTAAGGCAGCGTTATACAGTATAATCACCAATTATATAAAAAATGTGTATGATAAAGTGGTGATTGTCAGTTCCATGTCTCCTTAGAGGCGGGTCATTATTAGCCCCTCTAGACACCATATCGGGGCAATGAGGCAACCTAGCTCTGTGGCATGCCTTAGTCGTGATTTCTTCTTTTATGGTGAAGTTGTGAAGGCAACACATTAATGTCTCTAGGGGATTCAGTTGAGGTTCCTCAATGTCAAATTTGATAGGCCTACTAGTCGGGTCATAAGGCCAACCTAGCTCCATAGGGAACAGTTTAGCAAGAGTTTATTTAAGATCTTTCAGTTGTTCGATCTGGGATGCCTCTGACCATTATATTGTATTCAAGTCACTTTTATTTATAATAGTGCAACGAGGTAAAGTCACAGCAGTACATCAATATACATACAGAGATGTATCAAAGAAATGTCAAATAAAGTACAGTACATCCAGATGTTTAGATAAATGCACTAGAGGAGTGAGACATACTTTAGCAAAACAATAGTTACATATTGACGTTTGGTATTGCTCGGATGGAAGTGACAAACTGAGATGAACAACCGAGGGTAACAGTAACACAGTGTGACAAAACAATACCCTGTATCCATGAAATAACGGGAGAGGAGGAAGACTCCCATGTAGTTGTGTAAATCGGAGTAATACCGACAAGTACCACTGTAAAGTTTTATATCATAGCGAAGAAATGAGGGTACCACATATGTCTTGGATACATTGAACAAGGGGAGGAATAAAAAGATAGGGAGAAAAGAAAAAATGGGGTCTCCCCCACCTGGCAGGCGACACGGCGGAACAAAAAGTGGCATGGTAGAAGTTGACGAGGCAGCATGGATGAGGAACGATATGGACAGGAACTGGAAACTCCGGGCAGGAAAGGACCATACAAGCTCGGAGGCAGGACATACGTGGGGGCTGAGCATGGGAGTTAAGGGGTGGGGGTTGGAACCGAAAGATGGCTGAAAACCTAGGGGATGAGAGGAATTGGTGCCACGGTAGCCATTTAAGATAATTTTTATAACCTCGACCGTTAGCGGTCGAAATGAAATCTTCCATATTGCATATGTATATAACCTGTTTCAGCCAAGCTTCGATAGGAGGAGGTTTGTCAGACCTCCAAAATCTGGGGATAGTGGTTTTAGCCGCATTAATTAAATGAAAGGTGAGTGTACGCTTGTATGATCCAAAGGACGTTGGGGTGTGATGTAGCAGGATCAGTTCAGGGGTAAGACGGACCTCTGGGTCTATGACCTCCCTAATGACCTCCTCTGTCTTTCCCCAAAAAGGCCGGATTAGTGTACATTCCCACCAGATGTGAAGGTACGTGCCTCGGTCTAAACCACATCTCCAGCACAGGGGGGAGATTTGGGGGATAAAGCGATGCAAATCTACAGGGAGCTTGTACCATCTAGACAAGAGTTTAAAAGCAGTTTCCTGCGTTTTACTTGAGATGGATCTTTTCTGTGCCAAAATAACCAATCTTCCAACAAGAAAGACATGCCCAAATCGTGTTTCCACTGCTTGTAGTAATATGGCTTATCAGGAAGGCATGACAAAACTACTATTGCATACAGTCTGGATAGGAGATGGGCCGGCTCCGAACTGGTAAACTCCGGGTTGCCCGAGATTGGGAATAAGGGGCCAGGATAAGAGGACAGAGTGCCTTTGGAATACATCCGGGAGATAACCCTGAGGGTTGGGGAGATAGTGGGGTGTCTGAGCATGCTGGGGACTCTAAATTTCTCCTGAATCCATGGAACAAACGAGATGTTGACAAGGAAGAGAGAATTTTCTATCTGAATCCATGGTTTAGTAGGGTGTAAGGTCCACTCGACCATCCTACGGAGGGGGGAAGAAACCCAATACATCTCTACATCCAAGCAGTTCCGATTTCTGCATATTTACTTTAAAGTTGGAAACCGAATGGAAAAGGTGTAAAGCTGAGGCAACATGAGCTAAGGAGTTCAGGGGGTCTGACAGGGAGAGTAAGAGGTCATCGGCGTAAATGGATAATTTGTGAGGGGTGTCCCTTACCTCAATACCCTTGATGTTGGTGTCAGCGCGAATGGCATTAGCTAGGGGCTCCAAGGAGAGAATGAAAAGTATGGGAGTGAGAGGGCAGCCCTGCCTGGTGCCATTAGAAATCGGTACCGAATTAGAGAAGGTCCCATTAACTTTAATCTTAGCCGAGGGATGGGTATATAAAGAAGTGACGAGGTTGAGAAAAACGTTACCAATTCCCAAGGTTCGGAGAACACCGAATAAGAAGAGACATGCCACCCTGTCAAATGCTTTTTCCGCGTCCATGGGGACCAACAGAGACGGACCCCCCCGATCGCGTATGTGGGCCAGGAGATCCAGGGCCCTAATGGTGTTGTCCCTGGCCTCCCTGCCCGGGACAAATCCGACCTGATCTGGGTGAACCAGTCCTGGGATCAGTGGTTGTAATCTGAGTGCTAAGATTTTTGCAAGGATCTTGAGATCAGTATTGATCAAGGAGATCGGCCGATCCCACATAGCTCCCACAGCTATCTCTATCTTTATTGGGTTTCGGTATCACCGTAATATATGCAGAGTTGGTGTGAGGGTGAAGGGGAGACCCATCCGCTAGAGACGTAAACAGGGCTAGCAAGTGTGGGGCCAGGACGGGGAGTAGTTTTTTATAATATAGGGGTGTCAGACCATCGGGACCCGGGCATTTGCCTGGCGGCAAGGCCTGACCATTATATTGAACCTGCTCAATCTGTTATCCTGATTCTCCAAGTCTTGAAGCTTGGAGGAATATGGTTGGTCAAGCTGCTGGATATGGTACGCGACATCACATGTTCTGGTTTTAATGGTGGACAATCTGTTTTCCAGGTGAGAGTTGTCTTCACGTGTTGCCATTATTTAATCTCGCACTGTTTGTACAATACGTGATGACACCTTCATTATTAACATGCTGAAATAGTCTTTGGTTGGTATTGGTGTGAAAATGCGTCTCCAATCAGTTTATAGTAGGGAAGAGTGGGAAAGACAGGAGAAGAGTGGGAAGGGTGCGAGAGAAACAGTGAGCATATAAATTTGATTTAAGAGCAGGTTATAGAAAGCATTGATTATGTGCTAAGAAATGGTTGAATTTATGTGCTCACCCATGCTCTATCACCCTTACCACTCCCCCTGTATCCTTGCAGAATAAATGGAAAACTCCTGAAATATTGTTAATCAAATAAAAATTTAAGATTTAATCTGTGTGTTTTACTTTTTATCTGATAAAGGGAAGACTCATCATTACAAAATACTTTTAGTCAAATAAAAGAGGTATTACAAGATTCTGCAACATTCTGTTACTTTGCATCTACATTATTGGAGTTATATGGTTACTCCTAACTACAAAGATTAAATAAACATTGTCAGGTCACTTGTACATAGCCTCCACTGGTGAGACCAATCAATAATCAGTAACCTAAAGGTAGTAATTTACATGTTTGTGTTTTGTTTTCCACCTTGGATAACCGCTCACCATTCTACATGATAGTTATGACCAATTCTTTAGGAGTGATCACATGCTTGGGGGGGTTCTGCCTGCCTGCCTGTAGCTGATATGCCTGGACTTTGAGGAAGGCAGCTGCACCTCCTCAGATCAAAGGGGTCATTCATCATGATTGTTGAAACTAGGGGAGGACGTAATATTTTCTAAGAGTGTATACAGTACTGAAAGGACCTCTTTGAAACTATTTTTCATTTCAGTGCAGTTTTTCCCCTACTTTTCTCATACTTAACTATTTGTGTGGAGGGGCTTGCACATTTGATAAACCTAATATATTGTTTTTTCTTTTAGATAGTGTGTCGAGGCTTAGTATATTCTGTACAATATGGACTCTTTAATATCCATGCAGATGACTTTCAATCTCATTTTCCCTTAGCCAAGGCAAAGCCTTCTCCTCAGTCTAAACCAGTATGTCTTATATGCATTCATGTTATTGTTCATTTTGTATTCTCACCTCATCATTTTAACGCTATGGAATTTGCCGACATAGAAACATAGAAAGTGATGGCAGATAAGAACCATTCAGCCCATCTAGTCTGCCCAACCTCTGAATGCTTTGCTTAGTCCCTTGGCTAATTTGTTATGTAGCTTAGCCTTATGCCTATCCCACGCTAGCCTAAATGCCTTCACTGTATTAATCTCTACCACTTCTGCTATTCCATGCATCCACTACCCTTTCAGTAAAGTAACATTTCATGATATTACTTTTATACATTTTCCCCCCAAGACTATACCCTCACGTTGTGGTAGTATTTCTTCTATTCTCTTCCTTTATAATGCTGTTTCCATTTAAATATTTAAATGTTTCTATCATATGCCACCTGTCACATCTCTCTTACAGGCTATATATGTTAAGACAGGGCTTGACAAATTTTTTGTGAATCTCGGCGCCAGGTAAAAAAGTTAGGAGCCAGGATTTTTTTAAACTAACAGTTGGTCAGGAGTGATCTGATCATCATCAGCCCACTTAATAAACTCACAGCGTTTGACCTGGAAGCACCCTGGACTTTCAGGTCAGTGCTATTTTTTTTTATTTTATTTTTTTTTAACTCTTTCTATGCTGATGTTCCATTGGAGCACAGCATTGACTGATATTTAGTCCCCACAAGCTTGTGGGGACAAATGTTAACCCCCGCAATGCCACGAATGTGTCATACACAATTGTGGCATTGAAGGGGTTAACGTTGCACTGTCGCTCTCAGGGTAACGATCAGGCAGCAGGGGGTGTTGGGGCTGGTCTCCACACTCATGGGGAGACCAAAGAACCCTCTCCCCTGTCCCTGAAGCTGCCTCTGGCAGCTGGGACTCAATTGCTGGTCTATAGACCAGCCATTGCAGGGGGGAGTCTCTGATGACTGCTGTAGGCTTCCGTGCCTACAGGAATCATCAAAGGGCTTGTGGGGGCTCGTTTTTGCTGTTGCTGGTCTGCCTGGCAGCAGAGCCCCGTACAAAACGGGAATTAACCCCTAAATGCCGCGATCGCGGCATTGAAGGGGTTAATGCTGCACTGTCGCTCTCATGGAGAGATCAGGCAGCTGGGGGGTGTTGGGTCAGGTCCCCACACTTGTGTGGGGGCCCAATCAACACTCCACCACTTTCCCTGAAGCTGCCTGTGGCAGCTGAAAACACGATTGCTGGTTTTCCAGCAACCGCGTTTTCAGCCTACAGGATCACTCCGTGGGAGTGATCTCAGACTCGGGGGCGGGCTCTGAGTGGCTGTGCTGTCTGCCCAGACTCCTGGGAAGACAGCAGCAGCGCCCCCGTGTGGTGACTCAGCCTCTTACATCCACAATTTTTTCTGGATGTAAGAGGCTGACAAAACCTAGGCGCCAGGACCAAATTCTGTCGCCATGGCGACCTGGCGCCTGGGATTTGTCGAGCCCTGTGTTAAGATCCTTTAATTTTTCCTGGTAAGTTTTATCCTGCAATCCAAGAACCATTTAATTAGCCCTTCTTTCAACTGTCTGCAAAGTATCTATATCCGTCTGGAGATATGGTCTGCACTACTGCACACAATACTTAAATTGAGGTCTCACCAGTGCTCTGTAAAACAGCATAAGCACTTCCTTCTGTCTACTGCTAGTGCCTCTCCCTATACAAGTCATGGTCTACCTACCAATAAGTCCTCTGGAATAATTACCCACTAAATCCCTTTCCTCAGATGTTGAGGTTATGACAGAATCAAATATTCTATACTCCACTGTCCGTTAAACAATATTGGAATCCAAACTCAGAGATTGTAGTTTATTTACAAGTCTTCCATGTGGAACAGTGTCAAAAGCCTTACTGAAATCTAGATAAAATGTAGTAATTACAATAGTAATAGTAATAATAATACAGCATGTATTTAACTTTTAGCTGTCCTCTTCTGAATACAATGGTAACTAAGTTTCCATACCTTCCTTAGCACATATTCAACTTCATTTGGCTGATATGCTGGATTCACAGATACCTAGGTTAAAGATATAATTTAAATGAGAAATTCACTTTGGTTGTAAGGAACTTAATTAACAAGCAAGAAACACAACAGAATGCATTAGAATGACTTTATACTAGAACTTACAAAGTTAGCTAAGGTGAACGCAACATTGCCTAAAGCCCTGTTGTAATAGCAAAAGTGATTTAACCCCATAAGGCCCAAGGTCTTATGCTACAGGATCAGAGCAATTTTCATGTTTTTGCTATGTCTTTCTTCAAATGTTTTCTCAGTTAGTGCACCCACATATATATACTGTATGTATGTATGTACTTATGTATGTATATATATTTTCCTGCAGGATGTACCGTATTTGCTCGATTATAAGACGAGGTTTTTTCCAGAGCAAATGCTCTGAAAAATACCCCTCGTCTTTTAATCGAGGTCGTCTTCTAATCAGACCTCATTCTGCTTCGGCCGTGCTGCTTACCGGGATTTGATCGGGAGCAGCGTCTCTGCTATTAGCAGCAGGAAACAGGAAGCTAGCACAGTCCTCACATAACTCTACCTCCCCCCTCCTTCCTCTGAGGGCGGGGCCAGAGAAGTTGCTCGCACAGCCAGGCCCCTGCAGAAGTCTGCGAGTGGGAGATCTGCAGTTCAGGTAAGGGGGTGGGGGTTTGAGCGTGTGTATGTGTGATTAATGGAATGAATGAGTATTTAAATGTTTGTGAATGAGTGTGTGTGTGTGATAGCATGGATGTGTAAGGGGGGTGAGGGTGGTAGCATAGCATAGGGAGGCTGTAATCACACTTCTAACATCCCCAGGTTCCAGCATGTACTGGCTGCCTTGGCTTGATAGGAGTGTGATTGTTGTTAGCAGTATATATATATATATATATATATATATATATATATATATATATATCTCCAGAAATGCATTTTAACCCCCTATATGCCACTCAGCCCCATGATATGCCTTTTAACCCCCTATATGCCAGAGTATGAGGCATATCATGGGGCAGAGGGGCATATAGGGGGTTAAAAGGCACATCATGGGGCACAGTGGCATATAGGAGGGTATAAGACATTTCTGGAGGCAGAGTGGCATATAGAGGGTTAAAAGGCACATCATGGGGCAGAGTGGCAAATAGGGGGGTATAAGGCATTTCTGGGGGCAGTGTGGCAAGCCTGGGGGCAAATGTGCATAACTGGGGGGGGCAAGGTTGGCAAATAAAAGGAAATAAAAAATATATTTTTCTCAATCATAGCTTTTATTATTAATTATTATTATTATTAATATTTACTAG
Source organism: Spea bombifrons (assembly GCF_027358695.1). Taxonomy (NCBI): domain Eukaryota; kingdom Metazoa; phylum Chordata; class Amphibia; order Anura; family Pelobatidae; genus Spea; species Spea bombifrons. The sequence goes on from NC_071099.1 coordinate 5,260,240, forward strand.
TAAAACTTTTTTCCTATAGGGTAGTCTTATATTCAGGCTTTTTGTTTTTTTCCTAAATTAATATTTTGATTTTGGAGGGTCGTCTTGTAATCGAGCAAATACGGTAATTCATTTTTCTTGTGTTAACTTTCCTTTTGTACCAAGTTGCTTGTGTTTTTTCCTGCCCTTGTTTTCCTATTAAACCTGGTCTTCCTTGCAGTCTACCCCACAGAGTCTTCAGATCTGTCAGCACTGTAGGGAGAGGACTCCGTGCCTAACCTGGCTCTGGTCACAATCTGCTACCGATTACCACTCGTTTAGCCTTGTTTTACAGAATTTCCCTTACTGAGACCAGCATCCTGGTGGCGATATAGTCACTGACTATACACACTGACAGTGTTCCCCTTCTGGACGATACACATGGGGGAGAGACTTCTCTAGATGTCCGTATCGTCACAACTGCCAAGCAGATTTGTTTATTCTGAACACCAACTTTGTCTTGGAGGGGAAATGGATGCACGAAATATGCCAAAATGGCCATAGTAGAATTTCTACTTCTCATAAACATGTACTTTTCTGTAGCGGTTTTAAGATCCGTAAGTGCTACTGAAACTACAGACTTTTTACCAATTTTTTAAATATTACAAATTGGAACAAATATAGGCACCTTTTAATATCTGCCCTTGAATATCCTGGGCATATGAGATTTAATTAAAACTAAGGATTGGTATATGAATAGAATTTAGGCTTTTATTTCTCATTTTCGCTAGCTGAGCACAGTCTATGACAGATAAAACAGTAAAACATTTTTTTTCTCAAAATTTTCCGCATTCTTTTTCTACTAAATGACAGACTATACATAAGAAAACCACTGCATGCCCTGAAAAACAAACAATGTATCATTTGTACCCTAAATGAGAAATAATAAAATTACAGTTGAATGAGATCATAGCGCAAATGTTAAAAAATGCTGTTGTAAAGAGTAAAAATGGTCAAGCTTACATTTTATTTTTGTATCCATAAAGTTACCTTTGCCAAAGACTCACCAAGATAATTCCAGCTTTTGCTGAAGCGTATTGCACAAGGATCCACTCATAGCTGTTTGGTCCCCACATCCCTAAGCGGTCTCCTTTCTTAAGACCAAGTGCTAAAAGTCCAGCGGCAAGAGTTTCAACCTAGCAAATAAAAAATAAAAAAATAAATAAAAAAAAAAAATATTTTTATCTATCTATTGAAAACATGAGTGTGCAGGTGAGTTTGTAACTCCATTAGGCATTGCAAAAAACAGTGCTGCCACATCTTATGCAAGAAATGTTGAGGTGGCCCTGCACAAACTTTTATTGAATTAATGATGCATTATGTATTGCACAATAAAATGCACAATAATATCAGGGAGTTTAAATATTCATTTCTCTAGCTAATCCCTAGACTGGGCATATATATCTCAGTCCATGTATATAACCACAAAGTTGACATTGTCTCCTGTTTAGTCAGCACAGCATATTGCTCATATCTAACTGTTACTTATGGATATTGGTATATATAGCTCCATTTTGTACTATGATATATTTGTTGCCTATTCCTTTCTTCTCACCATAAACCTTAGTTTGTCATCTCCCTGTATGTGAATAGTACACATTTCCTGACACTCATATCTCTACAAAATACAGTCCTTTTATTTTCCCCTACAATAATTTCCCAAGTACTCTCACACACATCCTTGCTTAGCTGGCTAAATGTTTTCCGTGTGCCACTCTGCAGAAACACAAGAGCTTCATGATCAGGGATTCGGTCAGTGGTTTCAGCCAGACACTGCTGCATAGTCCTGCTGGTCAGCGGTAAACTACAGGTTCCATGGACATAACTGGTGGCAGTAACAGGTCTAGGAGGAGGAACATCTGACAGCAATGAGCTGTGGACAAGAAAACAGAGGCATAGAGTAGCTGCAAGTGTTTCTATTTATAATGCATCACTTTAACAGGCCCAAATTTGCTAAAAATAAATAAATAGTTTTTTTTATGGGACTTCAACCTTTGAAGTAAAATTATTCCCTACTACTAAGTTACATTATTTCATTTGCATGAACCTTAATGTAGAATGATCTCACATTAATGAAATTCTAAGTACAATTAAGGTTTACATATATTTCATATTATTATATACATAATAATAATTATATACATTTATTAAACAAATCATATAATCAATAATAAGTAAATCCAATATAATTAAACAGGAGCATATTAAATGCATGCTTGCAAAATGTTAACATCTGTTTTATAAATGCAAGGCAATGTTTAGCCTAGACTATTGGGTGATCAGGCCTCCCAATGGGCTTCTGCTCAATAGACTGAATACATGGTGAAGTAAACAATATACAGTTATTGGTTAGTTTTAACCCCTTAAGGACCGGGCTCATTTTTCGTTTTGTACCCTGTGGGACCGAGGCTGTTTTGACACTTTTGTGGTGCTTGTGTTCAGCTGTAATTTTCTCCTCACCCATTTAGTGTACCCACAAAAGTTATATATTGTTTTTTTCGGGACAAGATGGGCTTTCTTCAGATACCATTATTTTGATCGTATCATCTTATTTACTATAAAAAAAATAAAAAAAACATGGTGAAAAATTGAAAAAAAAACACATTTTAGGACTTTTATTTAAAAAATCTTTTACTCACCTAAAAAAGCAAGTAAAAAAACTAGCTAAATAGATTCTACTACTTGTCCTGAGTTTAGAGATACCCAATGTTTTTATGTTTTGTTGCTGTTTTTTGTAAGTTATAGGGCAATAAGTACAAGCAGCGTTTTATGATTTCCAAATCTTTTTTAACAAATCTGGTCAGTCTGCCTCCATCTCCTCTTTGGAACATCTTTGAAGTGGGTTAACTCAATTTAACCCATACAAACCATATATTTTATATTTATTTTAACCCTTTCCATGCACCAATTATACAACTACACTTTGTCAAACTTTGTAATAGTAATTTTTTTTATTTTTTTTTCCACACAAATTGTAATTTAGTTATAGATATACAGGTCCTGATATATGTCACTGTCAAACAACACCCCAATATGTGTTCAGCAACATCTCCTGAGTACAGCGATACCCCACATGCATGGGTTTGTCAGATTGTTTGGCTGGTAAAAGGCGACTTTTGGGGCATGCGTAATTCAGGTGGTCATTTGGTCATTGTGCCTCCATCTCCTCTTTGGAATATCTTTGAAGCCGGTTAACTCAATTTAACCCATTCAAACCATATATTTTTGAAAACTAGACACCCCAGGGTATTCCAAATGCTGTTATTTTAACCCTTTCCATGCACCAATTATACAACTACACTTTGTCAAACTTTGTAATAGTAATTTTTTTTATTTTTTTTCCACACAAATTGTAATTTAGTTATAGATATACAGGTCCTGATATATGTCACTGTCAAACAACCCCCCAATGTGTGTTCAGGAACATCTCCTGAGTGCAGTGATACCCCGCATGCATGGGTTTGTCGGGTTGTTTGGGATTTAAAATGCCACATTTGGGAAGTGCGCTTTTTTTTTCCATTTTGGTCAGTCTGTACCTATGCCCTATCTTTGAGCTAGGCCACTCCAATTTACCCCATCAGCCATTTTTTTTAATATTAGACACCCCTTGGGTATTTGAAGTGCTTTTATTTTAACTCTTTGTTGAGATTTTTGAGAAATTTTAGCACTTTTAGCTCAAAATAATAAACTTTATTTTTTAATTTTATTTTATTTTTTTAATACTTTTTTTATAATTTTTTTTACACATTTTGCTGGTACTGGATGGTTCATCTAGTGACATCACTGTATAATTATTTTTAAATGTTAGCACAATTTTTTTTAATTTTTTTTTCCATTTTTTATTTTTTTTTATTTTTTTTTGAATATTTTACTAATCACATAGTGATTAGAAAGCTGGGCTCCATTGACTTGCATGGTTGAATGCAGTACCTGTATTCAACCAGCAAGTGGAGCCAGCTCTCTAGAGGGTCTAGAGACCCTCTAGCCAACTTTTTCACCTTTATTGTTTTATTTCCCGGGCCGCCGCCATCTTGCGGATGGCGAAGATCACCGGCAGCTGCGGCTGTGACCGCTCTCCGGAGCGGTCTCAGCCCACCCAGAGGTAAGTGTTTGGTGTCGCTGGATGCCTCCTGATCGAGGCATTCCAGCGACACCATTTAAGTTTAGGAGGCGATCGTTGATCGCCTCCTAAACGCTTTTAAAACGGGCGTCCGCCGCCATACAATGTATGGCGGCTGTTGACGCCCCGGGGAGGGGCCAGACATGGCCCCCGATGCCGATCTCGGCCTTGCTGAATGCCTCGACATCGAGGCATTGCAGCAAGGCCGTTTAAGCGAAGAAAGTGATCCTTGATCACTTTCTAAGCTTATTTAATTTTTTGACGGTTCAGGACCGTCAAAGGTCATTTAGTGACCTTCTTGTTATGACGGTCCTGAACCGGCAAAGGTCGCGAAGGGGTTAATCACTCATTTATACTATTCACTAAGAAGTTGAGTGGTCAGTTAAGGGTTATATCGGCTGAACAGACTCAATCACCTTATTAATTTCGTAGCCCTCCTTTGCACTTTTTCTAATTCCATAATGTCCTTTTTAAGGACCGGTGCCCAGAATTGTACCGCATATTCAAGGTGAGGTCTTACCAATGACCTGTAAAGAGGCAAGATAATATCCTCCTCCCTTGATCCCACACAGCCAGAAGCCAATTTTCCAGCAAGTGTCTCCGGGCAAAGATGGTTTATTTTTTCATTTTGTTCTTTCCGCTATCAGTTTTTTTAAATCAAACTATTGGGGAGTGTGGTAGTGTGTAGGGTACTCCCACAGTAGGACAGGACACTGAAGGTTTAAAATACTGTAAAGTCAGTATTATTTCTCTGCAGCAGAATAAACGCAACATGAGAGACTCACAGCTTGTCAATAATCAGTAAATAAAAGAAAGATATTTCTCACTTCATACACAGGAGTCTATAAAACTCAGTTCCATAAGCTTTATATTGGGAATTCATCAGGTTACACCCAGTCCAAACCTGAAGACATCTCACATTGGCCTCTCCCATAGGTTTAAAACTGCAACACTTTTTAAACCCAAGTGATTAGCCTCCATGATCCACTTGTTAAGTCCTGCCTGAGCAATGCAGAACAAATTTTAACCCCTTAAGGCCAGGCCATTTCATGATCGAGGCTGTTTTAATATTTTTGCAGTGCTGGTGTTTAGCAATGTTTAGTCTTCCCACGCAATTTATATAATTTATTTTCAGAACAGAAGGGCTTTCTTAAGATACAATTTTTATCATATCATCTAATTTCCTATAAAAAAATAAAATATGGCAAAGAAAATGTAAAAAAACACTTTTTCTCACTTTTTTATTTAACTTTAAAAGCTAATGAAAAAACTGCTTAGTAGATTCTACTATTTGTCCTGAGTTTTTGGAAATTATAGGGCAAGTAGCATTTTTGCTATTTCAAAATAATATTTTTCTTAAATCTGCTAATCATGCCCCCATGTGCTATTTGGGACATATTTGAAGCTGATGTGATATAATCGGCAGGTGTGGGTCCAGACCAGGATAGAAAGGTTAAAAGGACCAAGTATACATTAAAAATAATTTTAATCTGTACTTGTGATAAAACACTCAGATCCTTATGCTTGCCATTTTTCCTGCTTCTAACACATCAACTTTGAGGACTAAGTGTACACTTGCTGCTTAATATATCAAACCCACTGAGAGGTGCCATCATAACACCTGTCAGTCGTCATAAAGTTATGGCTGATCAGTGTACGTCACTTCAAAACACCCCAATATGTGTTCAGCAACATATTCTGAGTACAGTGATACCACCCATGCATGGATTTGTCAGGTTGTTTGGGGGCTAAAAGGCCACATCTGGGACATGCGCAATTCAGTTTTTCAACGTGGAATTTTTTTCAATTTACTCCATCAAACATATATGTTTAAAAAACTAGGCACCTCAGGGTATTTTAAATGGTGGTATTCACTTTCTATTCACTAGTTCTACCACTAGCCTTTTTTATGTTTTTTTGTGTATTTTCCACACACGTTCTTTAGGTATGAATTTACTCCCCTTGGTACTGTATATGACACTGACAAACACCCCAATATGTGTTCTGCAACATCTGCTGAGTACAGTGATACCACCTATGCATAGGTTGCCTCACCCCAATGGTCAGGGGCAAAGATGCCTCCGAAATGTCACTATCATTGATATCATGCCTAGCCTATCACTAGGCATTTAGTATGATGATGGTTAGACATAGTTGCAGCAGGGAGGGAAGAGGAAGAGGGGAGACAGTCCTGAGTTTTCTATTCCAAGAAACACAGAATCTGAAGGCAGATAAGAACCATTCAGCCTATCTAGTCTGACCATCTCTCCAGATGAAGGAGTTTAAAATTCAAATAGCCTTTGGCCAGCAGTCCTATAGTGAGAAAGGCTTTATTTTTATCCCATATCAATTTCATATTCATTTAGCTACTACCTTCTGAGTAAGGTAGAATTTCCTTTACATTACATCTAAGCCACTGACCCTATAGTTTTTGTCTGGAGTTGGTGCTAGCAAACTGCCAGGCATGGCCACCCCTATAAGATGTCTGCCTGGAGTTGAACTAATCTCCACAGTCTTTCCAGCCACATTCTCTTGCCATTAACCCCTTCGCGACCTTTGCCGGTTCAGGACCGTCATGACAAGAAGGTCACTAAATGACCTTTGACGGTCCTGAACCGTCAAAAAGTTAAATAAGCTTAGAAAGTGATCAAGGATCACTTTCTTCGCTTAAACGGCCTTGCTGCAATGCCTCGATGTCGAGGCATTCAGCAAGGCCGAGATCGGCATCGGGGGCCATGTCTGGCCCCTCCCCGGGGCGTCAACAGCCGCCATACACTGTATGGCGGCGGACGCCCGTTTTAAAAGCGTTTAGGAGGCGATCAACGATCGCCTCCTAAACTTAAATGGTGTCGCTGGAATGCCTCAATCAGGAGGCATCCAGCGACACCAAACACTTACCTTTAGGTGGGCTGTGACCGCTCCGGAGAGCGGTCACAGCCGCAGCTGCCGGTGATCTTCGCCATCAAGTAAGATGGCCGCCGCTCTGAAAAAAAAGTAAACAAGAAAAAGTTTGCTAGATGGTCTCCAGACCCTCTAGAGAACTGGCTCCACTTGCTGGTTGAATACAGGTACTGCATTCAACCATGCAAGTCAATGGAGCCCAGCTTTCTAATCACTATGTGATTAGTAAAATATTCAAAAAAAAAATAAAAAAATAAAAAAAAAATGGAAAAAAAAAAAAAATGTGCTAACATTTAAAAATAATTATGCAGTGATGTCACTAGATGAACCATCCAGTACCAGCAAAATGTGTAAAAAAAATATAAAAAAAGTATTAAAAAAATAAAAAAAATAAAAAATAAAGTTTATTATTTTGAGCAAGTGCTAAAATTTCTCAAAAATCTCAAAGAGTTAAAATAAAAGCACTTCAAATACCCAAGGGGTGTCTAATATATAAAAAAATGGCTGATGGGGTAAATTGGAGTGGCCTAGCTCACAGATAGGGCATAGGTACAGACTGACCAAAATGGAGAAAAAAAGCGCACTTCCCAAATGTGGCATTTTAAATCTGAAACAACCCGACAAACCCATGCATGTTGGGTATCACTGCACTCAGGAGATGTTCCTGAACACATATTGGGGGGTTGTTTGACAGTGACATATACCAGAACCTGTATATCTATAACTAAAGTACAATTTGTGTGAAAAAAATTACTATTACAAAGTTTGACAAAGTGTAGTTCTATAATTGGTGCATGGAAAGGGTTAAAATAACAGCATTCGGAATACCCTGGGGTGTCTAGTTTTCCAAAATATATGGTTTGAATGGGTTAAATTGAGTTAACCGGCTTCAAAGATATTCCAAAGAGGAGATGGAGGCAGAATGACCAAATGACCACCTGAATTACGCATGCCCCAAAAGTAGCCTTTTACCAGCCAAACAATCTGACAAACCCATGCATGTGGGGTATCGCTGTACTCAGGAGATGTTCCTGAACACACATTGGGGTGTTGTTTGATAGTGACATATACAGAACCTGTATATCTATAACTAAAGTACAATTTGTGTGGAAAAAAAATAAAAAAAATTACTATTACAAAGTTTGACAAAGTGTAGTTCTATAATTGGTGCATGGAAAGGGTTAAAATAACAGCATTCGGAATACCCTGGGGTGTCTAGTTTTCCAAAATATATGGTTTGAATGGGTTAAATTGAGTTAACCGGCTTCAAAGATGTTCCAAAGAGGAGATGTAGGCAGACTGACCAGATTTGTTAAAAAAGATTTGGAAATCATAAAACGCTGCTTGTACTTATTGCCCTATAACGTACAAAAAACAGCAAAAAAAACATAAAAACATTGGGTATCTCTAAACTCAGGACAAGTAGTAGAATCTATTTAGCTAGTTTTTTTACTTGCTTTTTTAGGTGAGTAAAAGATTTTTCAAATAAAAGTCATAAAATGTCTTTTTTTTCAATTTTTCACCATGTTTTTTTTATTTTTTTTATAGTAAATAAGATGATACGATCAAAATAATGGTATCTGAAGAAAGCCCATCTTGTCCTGAAAAAAACAATATATAACTTATGTGGGTACACTAAATGGGTGAGGAGAAAATTACACCTGAACACAAGCACCACAAAAGTGTCAAAACAGCCTCGGTCCCACAGGGTAGAAAACGAAAAATGAGCCCGGTCCTTAAGGGGTTAAGCTATAGTGAAAGTTATTTACCACATAGTTATTGCTGTTTGGTTACATGGTATGACTGAACCCTGCCTCTCTCACCTGAAGCCTATGTTATTAATACACCTGACCTCATCAACAGGCTTTATATCCCTGCCTCTCAGTAACACAGATGACGATTTCATTATGTTGCTTTGAAGATATAATTCATGCCTGACTCTGGATCTGACGCTTGTATTTCCATTTTGCCTGCCTGTTACCCTTTTGGATTGTTACCTGGACTATTCTAACTTCATACTCCCCAACAGTCTGTATACTTGATATGCCTCCTACTCTGCTACTTATGGTGAGATATATCTGTTTTGGTTAACATACATATATTCAGCTTTTGTCTCATTTATGAAGTGTTTCTATCACTGTGTGTTCTCACACTCCAGTGCTCTGGGCTCCAACATTAAGTAAGGGTTGAGATACGACTAGGCTGACAGAATTAACTTCCCTTCATCAACTCTGCAGAGATATGCAAGATGCTCAGTACCCTTACTCTGCAGGTGTCCCACCTATCCCAATCTCTTCATGAATTGCAACGGGCATTTGCATTCTGCCAGGACTCAGACAAGCAGGTTGAGTTGGAGCCCAGTTGCAGGGTATGCCAGGAGTTCTGTCTGTACCCCATGATTCATCATAACTGGTAGGTACAGACAGGCAGATAACGATACAAGAGGGTGGATATATATATATATATATATATATACATATATATACACCCCGTATTTGCTCGACCCCCCAAAATCTGAATATTAATTTAGGAAAAAAAGAAAAAGCTTTTTTTAAAAAATTTTTAATAAAAGCTATGATTGAGAAAAATACTTTGTTTTTGTTTTCTTTTATTTTCCAACCTGCCCCCCCAGTTATGCACATCTGCCCCCAGGCTTGCCACTCTGCCCTAGAAATGCCTTGTACCCCCTATATGCCACTGTGCCCCATGATATGCCTTTTAACCCTCTAAATGTCACTGTGCCCCATGATCTGCCTTTTAACCCTCTATATGCCACTGTGCCCCATGATATGCCTTTTGACCCCCTATGTGCCACTCTGCCTCCAGAAATGCCTTGTACCCCTATATGCCACTCTGGCATTTAGGGGGTTAAAAAGCATATTATGGGGCAGAGTGGCATATAGGGAGTTATAAGGCATTTCAGGAGGCAGAGTGGCGTCCATCGTGCAGACCTTCCCCGGCTATCAGTGAGAATTCACCGCACCAGAACTCTCCTCACTGACAGCCGGGGAAAGTCTGCGATGGACGCAGACAACCCCCGCTGCTAACCGCACCTCCTTCCGGCTGCTGCGGAAGTTGACTATGCGAATAGCAGAGACGTCTACACGCTGTTCTGGCTGCACACCGGGGAGTCAGAAGCACCGGTAAGTTTGGGGGGGCATAAGACGACCCCGATTATAAGACGAGAGGTCTTTTTCAGAGCATTTGCTCTTATAATCGAGCAAATACGGTATCTTCGTTACCCAGTCAAAGAAAAAGATTCATTAACCCCTTCAGCACCGGGACGTACCTGGTACTTCCTGGTTACTGGTCACCGGTAGACCGGGGCGTACCAGGTACGTCTCCTCCAAAAAACGCCCCCCACATCACCACGATCGCGGTGATCGTGGAGGCGCTGCTGCTACTGTCTGCCCAGGAGTCCTGGGCAGACAGCACAGCCTCTCTAAACCCGCCCCCAAGCCTACGATCACTCCCACGGAGTGATTTTGTAGGCAGAAACAGCGATTGCAGAAAGATCTGCAATCGCGGTTTCAGCTGCCACAGGCAGCTTCAGGGAAGGGGGGGGGGTGTTGAATGGGTCCCCACACAAGTGTGGGGGCCTGATCCAACACCCCCCTGCTGCCTGATCGCTCCATGAGAGCGTCGGTGCAGCGTTAACCCCTTCAATGCCGCAATCGCGGCATTGAATGCCGCAATCGCGGCATTGAAGGGGTTAATTCCCGTTTTGTAGGGGGCTCTGCTGCTGGTGGTCTGCCTGGAAACCCAGGCAGACCAGCAACAGCAAAAACGAGCCCCCAGAAGTCCTCTGATCAGTCCTGTAGGACTGATCAGAGATACTCCTCCCCTACAATCTCCAGTCTGTTGGAGATTGTGTCCCAGCTGCCAGAGGCAGCTTCAGGGACAGGGAGACAGGGTTCTTTGGTCTCCACATGAGTGTGGAGACCAGCCCCCCCACCCTCACCCTTCCTCAGTTAACCCCTACCCCCTCTTCCTCAATTAACCCCTTCAATGCTGCGATTGTGTATGACCCCCATCGCAGCATTGCAAGGGTTAATATTAGTCCCCACAAGCTTGTGGGGACTAAATACCAGTCAATGCTGTGCTTCAATGGAGCATCAGCATTGAAAGAGTTAAAAAAAATGTAAAAAATAATAATAATAAAAAAAATTAAGAAATAAATTAATTTAAAAAAATTAATAAAATAATAATAAAAAAAATAACAGCACTGACCTGAAAGTCCAGGGTGCTTCCAGGTCAAATGCTGGGCTGATCAGATCGCTCCTGGCCAATAGGAGTGATCGGATCATTATGGCAGCCCACGGATGACCCTGCTCTACAAAGAGAGAGGGGTCATCTAGGGTAATTATGAAAAAACACAAATTATTAATAAATGAAAAAATCATAATTATTACTTGATCACTTGTCGGTGACATTTTAAGTCGCTGATTATTGATCGGTCTCCCTGATTGATGTCAGCGGCCTAAACCTGTCACTTACAAGCAATCTGATAAAAAAAAATATTTAAAAAAATGTAAATGCACATGTTCCAGTTTTGCCCTCATAGCTTCCTCAAAAAATGCATGAACCATGCATGTGAGGCCTTGTTGGACTCATGGGATGTTGGTGAACAAAATGTGGTACTTTCTTCCACTGTTGCACTTATGGTGTGCAAGAAATTCAGTGCAACATTGAAATGTATGCGTTAAAAACGCAATAAAATAATTTCCCTGTGAAGTTTGGCAGACTTCAGTGAAGAAATGGCTGGCTGAAAACTGTCAAAACTACCCTAGTTGAACACCTTGACTTGTCTACTGTTCATAAATATATACTTTTCTGGGGTAATTTACATTGGGGGGCTTCCAAAATGTCCCAAATGGTATATGGGCCCAGGAAACCAATTTCTGAAAATTCCAAATGTGAAAACGAAAATGCGCATGTTCCAGTTTTGCCCTCATAGCTTCCTCAAAAATTGCATAAACCATGCACGTGAGGCCTTGTTGGAACCGGGGGATGTTGGTGAACACAATTTGGTGTTTTTTTCTGCAGCTGCACATATTCTATACAAAATATAATATAAAATCTAAAGCAACATTGCAACATATGCAAAAAAATCAAAAAAATATAAAAATACCTCAAAATTTGGCAGCAATTGGCGATAAAATCCCTGTTTGAAAAGTGTCAAAATGACCCTAGTTGTACACCTTGACTTATCTACTGTTCATAAACATATAATTTTGGGGGGATAATCAGTATCTGTGACAACTATTGCAGTTATTAGACTACCATGCCAAATTTGAAAAAAATTACATTTCAAAAACGCGATGCATGCCTTGCAATATTTGCCCTATACTGGTCAAAATAGATGAAAATCCTGGCCATGTTGGGTGGTTTCCAAATCAGGACAACTTAATGAATATATTTGGGATAATTTTTTCCCATTGGTTCAATGTGTGTACAATTTGTATGTATACAAAACTGTAAAAAAATGCGTTTTTTTCATTTTTTCCCCACTTTTTCCAGTTTATTTCAAATAAAACAATGTACTACCCAGCTTAATATGGTTTCAAATGAAAGCCCTACTTGTGCTGAAAAAAACAATATATGATTTGTGTGGGTGCACCAATTGAAAAGAGAGAAATTACAGTTGAAGAAAGACATGGCAAAAACACAAAAACGGCTCCGGTCCTTTAGCGACACCCTAGCTTAAAAATCCCGGTCCTGAAGGGGTTAATAGATCTTCCTGTAGTAAACCTGTGCTGTTTCTGATCGTGCAAACTATGTACTTCCAGACATTTATCAATCCTATCCTTTAGCATGGTTTCCATTTATTTGCAAACTACTGACGTTAGGCTTACCAGTATATAGTTGGCCGAGTCTTCCCTACTATCTTTTTTTGTGCAGTGGTATTTCAGTTGCCAACTTCAGTCTTCTGGAAATACTCATGTCATTAGTGACTGATTAAATAGTCCTGCTAAAGGTTTTTTCAGGACACACCAAAGTACTTTTAATACTGAATTAAAACCTTGTTTCTTCTCACTCAATATATTTGCCATATGTGCTGAGTACTACAGTGGCTACTTTTTCTTTTACTCTTGCTAACAAGTTTAATTCAACGTTCTGCTGCCTTTAGGAGGACATCTGTTAAATAGCTCAGTCCATCTAAAGATGTCCAGACCATCAAAGACTCCCCTACCAGTCTCTACATTTTAGGAAAATCCATGCTTCCAAAATCAAAAACCTTGGTTTTAGTATGGTGCAATGTCACCTCTGTCCTTATATTAAACCACACTGATTGATGATCAATGGAGTCCAAACACTCTCCTACTCATCTGAAAACAAGTCTCCATCTTCAAATACCAAATCCAGCACAGCTCATTTAAGTGAACTTGTTGGAGAGGCACACTCAGAGGTGGGATTGCTGGAACAAAGATTATATCTAACAGTAAGAAGAGCAGCTCATCTAGCATAGAGGGGATCTAGAAGTAATGGAAGCTCAGGATGGGATATAGCAATACCAGCATCCTCTAATCTAACTAAACTTGAGGCCAAGTAGAAGAGATATTCTACTAATTGATGAAATATCCAAAATGACATTGAAGGGAATGGGGGAGTTGTAATCATAGCTGACACCAATCTTCCTGATTTAAACTGGAAAATCAAAGTATCTGGTTGTGCCAGCAGTACATATATTCTAAATTCCTTACCCGGATTATCTTCAAAACAAGTAGTTGAGGAGCCAACTAGTAAGGAGGCCGTTTTAGATTGTGTTCAGAAACTGAGACTTGGTACTGGATATTACTATGGGCGGTCCCTGAGCCTGTACATGTACGGGCTTTGTCATTAAGGGGTTAATATACGAACACCGAGTCACACCACACAAAAACCAAAAGCTTTAGATTTAAAAAAAAAGCTGACTTTTCTAAAATGAGAATATGTGTAAAGGAGTCATTTTCAGAAGTGTGACGGAAACATTGTAACAAGCTGCTCATTAAGCCCAGGACAGTAACGAGAGATCCTGCATACAAAGGGTTAAACAAATAGACCTTTTTGCATATTACCCCAAGAACCAGACAGAACTAGTGTTGAGGTAAAGAAGGTACTGAATTTTATTGAAAACACACCGAATTACATATACAACAGCACCTACACACCATGTCTGTATTGTTCCCTCATTACTTTCTTCTCCCCTTCTCTCATCCCAAGCACTTTTCAATTTCACTTCCTCCCTTTCTCCCACCTCCCTTTACTCCCAACAATCTCTCCACTCACACAAGTCCTATTCACACCTTCTTTCACCAAATCATGGTCCTCATTTAGTGCTCTCTTCTCTAGCCTTTCAGTCAACATTCCAGAAACTTCAACAATCTTGTCCACATACTCTGCCCCTCCTCCTACCCCCCTTTTACCTTAGCACTCTGGAACGTTATGTGTGTAGCAAACTAACGGCCTTACACGACCACTTTGCCTCTAGTTCCCTGCACCTTCTAGCTCTGAGACCTGGCTAACCTCTTGTAACGCTGCTTCTCCTGCTGCTTTCTCCCCTCTGCTCCTTCGCTCTCTTTCTCCTAATTTGAAGTCCATGCTATCTGACTATTTAATTCCATCTCCTTATGCATTGCTGTTTTATATACCGTCCCCCTGGCCAGGTTGATAGGGATGCATCGAAATTATAATTCTGGACCAAAACCGGACACGAAAATCACACCATGTATATGAAATATTTTATATATATCACCAAGCTCATAGAATTTATACTTACACACAACTATTTCAATTCCAACAACACTAACTACCTACAAATGACCGGGACAGCCATGGCCACCAAAATGTCACCACAATATGCCAATCTTTTCATGGACGACCTGGAACAGAGAATCCTAGCCACTCACCCTCACAAACCACATAAATATTATCATTATATCGACGACATTTTCATAATTTGGACAGAAGGAGAAGAAAACCTTTTAGAATTCCATAAATCTTTCAATTCATTCCACCTATCAATAAAATTGAAAATGAATTTCTCAAAACATAATGTGAGCTTCCTGGACTGTGCCATAAGTGTCACCAATGGCTCACTTCACTCTTCTGTGTACAGAAACCCACAGACAGGAACAGCTTCTTTCACAATTCAAGCTTTCATCCCAATCACACTAAACAAGGTGTCATCTACAGCCAAGCCATCAGATACCACCGTATTTGCTCTGACTCTGAGGACTGAGACAAACACCTAGGCGCACTGGCAGAATCATTTCAGAGGAAGCGCTACAGGGACAAAACTATATCTAAAAAAAATAAATCTGCTCTAAGAACACCACGGGAAAGGCTTCTAGAGTACAAAAAAAAGGATAACACTAGCAGGATCCCTCTGGTGGTTACCTACAACCCAACTCTTGAGGAAATACGCAAAATTATTAAAAACCTATAGCCAGTAATCTCAGAGGACCCCATACTGAAAAAAATTCCCTCAGCCCCCCGATACTGGCATTTAAACCACCAAACCTGAAGAACAGATTGGTCTGCAGCAAACTGGCACCAGAAGAGGAGCATACACACAATGGCACTGTACGATGCAACAAATCTCGCTGAAAACTTTGTCAACATATATGTGACAGTAACACAGCCAGTCACAAAACATACATCATCAAGGAATCATACTCATGTACATCTGCTAACGTGGTGTACATGATACAATGTTCAGCATGTGACAAAGGGTGCTACATTGGGGAAATGGGTCTTAAGCTGCACCTCAGAATGAACCTACACAGAAGCTCTATCAAAAACCATGAGGAAGACAAATTTTGCCCCCCCCATAGGGAATTTTAAAGGCTCTTAGGAAAGGAAAACATTTGAGATGAAAATGATAACATATTTTAACACCATAAAAGAGGGACTTAACGTGGATTCTGGTTTTCTGACACAATGTGTGTCCAATGTGTGTCTAATTGTTGTTATTGTCTTTGATGTGTTAATGTGTTTATTGATTTTTCCTAGGTTTATTAGTTCTGTCCTTTGGTTATCTCTCTCCCTCTCTTATGCATACGCATACCCTAATAATGAGTAATTAGAGAGAGGAGTAGGAGGGTGGGAAAACTGAAACAATTGTCATCAACTGAGAGAGAGAGGGTAGGGGTTTAAGTAAGCCCCAGACCCTGCCCACAAATACGGTCAATTACATAGCCTATCACTTGTGTACGGCGTCTGGGGAAACAGAGTCAATACAAGGCGAGGACAGAAACGTAAAAGACAGATTTAAAGAAGACAGACATGATCATGATGGTCTGTGTCACGTAGCTGGCTAGTTCGACCGCCTACCTTCGCTTGCTTGTGCTCCCTTAGCCTGGGACAACACACTTTCCCCGGTTCCCCAGTCACTAGCCGAGTATGAAAAACATACATTAACATAAAACAAGATATTGGGACACAAACCGCCCCCTTAATCTGCTCCCAGAGACAACAGGGGCAGTAACAGGATTAACAATACAATAGTGTCCCAACCTCCACTATCTATCACTGGCCAAAATCAGTTCCAGGGATGGCCGGGGTAAATGTCTGTAGTGGAGGAAAATAAAAGCTAGTATATACCCCGTGTTATGAGTATGCAGGCAGGGTCATAGCTCCTGGAACCTCGAGAAGGTATTCCATGCTGTAGTATAAGCCTTCCAAGTATTGTGAGACAGGGAATGGCATTGTCTATATGAACTTTCAGTTCATAGTGAGATGGGAGGAATGCAGCAGAAGCATGGCTATAGGGTCTGCTTCTGGTCTCTGAAAAGAACATAGGGAAGTTAGCTTGGGATAGGGCATCTGCTGCCACGTTATCCACCCCTGGTATGTGTGACACAAACAAATGGAACTGATGATGAATTGATAACCAAATCAGTTTTTGCATGAAAGACATAATAATCAGGGACCTGGAACGACCTTTATTAAGAATGAATGCTGTGGCCTGGTTGTCTGTGAGAAAAACCGTCTTACCGGTCCATAAGTGACCCCAAACCTGAGCAGCTGCTACTATGGGATATATTCCAACAGGGCTGATTGCAGACGACAGCCCGCCAGCCAACGCTTACTGAAGATAGCTGCATAGACATGCGTGGCTGCCGCATCAGAAAGGCTATGTGGAGAACCCTCAGATGCCTGTGCAATGAACACAGAAACTCAGTTCCAAAGCCATAAGAAACCAGGACTGCTTGGGCCGCTATGTCTAAACGGATGACGGCGTCAGAGTCAGGGGCTAATGGTAGCAAGGCTAGGAGTCTGGAAATAAAAGCCAGACCCCAGCTTTTAGACCCCAAAGTAAGTTTAGTGGCAAAGAAGTACAGTCCCTCCCACCTGATACCATGCTATTGCCACAGTGAGGGTAATAAGCTTAAAGGCCTCAGATATAGGGCTGCAACAACTAATCGATAAAATCGATGATAATCGATAATGAAATTCGTTGTTTAGGGTTAACTTAGGGGCAGTTATAGTTAATGGGGTGTTTAGGGTTAACTTAGGGGCAGTTATAGTTAATGGGGTGTTTAGGGTTAACTTAGGGGCAGTTATAGTTAATGGGGTGTTTAGGGTTAACTTAGGGGCAGTTATAGTTAATGGGGTGTTTAGGGTTAACTTAGGGGCAGTTATTGTTAATGGGGTGTTTAGGGTTAACTTAGGGGAAGTTATTGTTAATGGGGTGTTTAGGGTTAACTTAGGGGCAGTTATAGTTAAGGGGGTGTTTAGGGTTAACTTAGGGGCAGTTATAGTTAATGGGGTGTTTAGGGTTAATTTAGGGGCAGTTATAGTTAATGGGGTGTTTAGGGTTAATTTAGGGGCAGTTATAGTTAATGGGGTGTTTAGGGTTAATTTAGGGGCAGTGGTGATTGAAGGGGTGTTTAGGGTTAATTTAGGGGCAGTTGTGGTTGATGGGGTGTTTAGGGTTAATTTAGGGGCAGTTGTGGTTGATGGGGTGTTTAGGATTAATTTAGGGGCAGTTATAGTTAATGGGTTAATTTAGGGGCAGTTGTGGTTGATGGGGTCTTGAGGGTTAATTTAGGGGCAGTTGTGGTTAATGGGGTCTTCTCTTCAGGATAAATTTAATGCTGAGGACTGAGGGTTAATTTAATTAATTTAATAAGGTTAACTTAAGGTGCAGTTAGAGGTAAAGGGGGCAAACTGAGGGGAATCTAAATCCTGGGGGCAGTGAAGATTAATCCTGTTTTAATTTATAAAAGTATTGTGTCTGTGAACGAGTCTGCAAATCCTATGAGGGCACTATGGCATATCAGGGGGATATACGGCATACCTGAGGAGGACGGAGTGACATATCTGGGGGTATAAGGCATATAGGGTATATAAAGCATATGTGGGGAGGGCAGTGTGGCATGTCTGGGAGGGCAGTGTGGCAAGCCTGGGCTCAAATATGCATAACTGGGGCGCAGGTTGGGGAAATAAAAACAAGAAAAAAAATGTATTCTGCCGTTTGTTTTTAACATCCTATGTTACTTTATTAAATAATTTAAATAAATGAAAAATTATTTTTTTTTTATCCGATTAATCGAAAAAATAATCGGCCAACTAATCCATTATGAAAATAATAAGAATGAGGCCAAGACAAGTCATAAAACAAACGGAATTTATATGGAAATTCGCCTTGAACTACGCCAATGGGGTGGACCCTCCAAGTATGAAAGGGGGGTTCGGTGAATGCCCCTATGACAAACCCTTTCTCCCATTTGGAGTGAAGCAGTTCAGAGGTGACCTGTGGGTATGGCTCTGCTGACAGCAGATTGCACCCTTCGAGAGTGGACTGGGGGAGGTTGATTGGACCCGTATGAAAGCCTACAGTGAAACCAGTTAGTAGGAGCTCTTTAGGCTGTTGGGACGGGTGATGTCTAGATACCTGGCTAATTGGTTGACTTTGATCCGGCTTAGTCAGCTATGTGCTGGTTTAAGAGTACAGGCCGATTTAGGGTGTGCCCTATAACAGATGAAGCAGACGTGTAGCAAACGACACTGCCCGTAATTGCAGTCTGTGATGTGTAGGGGACAGCTCACACATGGGGCGGCAATGACAGTATTCACACAGGTTTCAAAAGTCAAGCGTGTTTATTTAGATGATGTAGGCACAGAGCCCCTTGCAAATAAAACAAACTCTAAACCTGTTCTAACTAAACATCCGGATACCTCTCTACAAGCCTACGGTCTGGCACAAAGCAAAGTAACAGGTTGTCCATGGGTAAAACCTCATACCTGGTGGGCTGCAGTGCTGGCCGTAGCTGCTCCCTGCCTCAGTCCCTCCTTCACCCTGCAAACCCAACAGCCCTCTCTTTTAAGGCTTCCTCCCCAGTAATGAGCATAGGTAGCCTCACCTGAGGGCTCCTGGGTTTGCTACTGTGCCTGGCTGAGGAAACCAGGTGAGATATATATCCCATCCACCACTTTCCCATACACTTTACCACAGATGTTAAAGTTATTGAAGATCAGGGCCTTCCCTGCCCAATTTATCCACCTGAGGCGCTGCAGAAGAAGATGTAGGATATAAGGCGTTCCACTAGAGCAGCTGGTAGTGGCTGCTATGCCGAAGTTTGGGCAGCAGTTGGTAGTATGAGCCAAAGACTGGCAGTCCTATAAAACAGCTCCATATCCAAATTGGCCCAATTGGGAGTGAACCGAAACTGGGAGAGAGCAGCCGCTGCTTTGGCTGAAAACGAACGGTGCTAATCGAAAAATGAAGAAACCCTATACTTAAGGCCCAGATCCACAACATTATACAAATATAAGTCAAGCTCTTCTCTACTTTTGGGGTGTATGGAGCAGACAGTACCTCTAAACAGACTGAAAGCCAGAACGAACTATGGAATAGAAAGTTTCCTATTTATTCTAAAGGTGAACAAAGTGCGCAAAGAAATTAATTAAATATTAAATAATCAATATAATGTCAGCACGTATGGTGCGTTTCGCCTGTAAGGCTTCCTCTGATACGTAAAGCTGAGGTTTCTTCATATCAGAGGAAGCCTAAAAGGCTTCAGTAAGACTGCGGAGAGAAAGAACCACTGTTCCCACCGTTCACAGTTCCCCCGTTTGATTTTATATTTTACCCATGAAGAAGCTATATTAAAGATTTCTACGATCCCTGACTTCTGTCTGTTAACTCTGAGGAGTCATACTTTTGAAGGGGCACTCGTTTTAAAAAAACACGCTTATATATGGGCTTGGGGAAGTCCCACCAAATGTAACAGTATAACCATATTTTCCTATTTTATTTTAAGTCACTATATATTACACTATTATCTTGTTTTTATATTTTTTCACGTGAGATCGATACATCCTTCTTTAAAGAATATTTTTCTCCATAACTGTTATAGGTAATATCCACACACATTATTATTATATTTTATTCACTCACTTTATATTCACACTGATTGGGTGTGAAGGTAGCACAGTCACCAGTTACCTATTCAGCCTATGATACTTAGCCTTGAGAAACACCAATACCTCTCCACAAGCATAGGACTTATTGCAACATTGTGTGTGGCAATCAAAAGGGGGGCTAAGTGCACACCTTTCCTAATATATGCGGGCACAAAATGAGCTGGGGTGATCATAGGGGGGAGGGGGTCAATACCTAAAGGCAGAGTGGCTGGAGGCTGCTGGCAGGGACTAGCTTGGAAAACCAGGGCAGACTGTACTGGACTAACATCAGGTAGTCTCTTTAAAGAGTTTCTACGTTGCTGAAGCTGCAGCATGGATATGGAGAGGGAGTTGAGAACTTTGTGGATCTGAGTCAGAGACGTATTGATGGACTAAAGTGACACTTGCTCTGAAGTCATGGCATGTGCACTAGTAGGGAACAACAATCTAAATAGTTCAGCCTTTCTATATGTAGCTGGGTAACCTATGTCACGCTTCAGTAATTTTGATGCTAGTTTGGGTATAGTGCAGGCCCTAATGAGTGCTGCCCTGTTCGAACCCTCTGACAGGGGTCACGGGAATGGAGTCCAGTTCTTCGCTGTACGTGAGTCTGGGAGAAGACAAATAATTCTTGACAAAACCTGCTGTCAACTGTTACACCAGAAATGGGTAGTAACCTTAAATGTCTTTTAGCAAATGCGAGAAGCTTGGCAAACAAAATGGGTGAGCTGGAAATATTGGTAAGTAATGAACAATATGACTTGATCGGTAAACTTACAAGGATATTCACTTTTTAGAAGGGACAGAGTAAATAGAAAAGGGGGAGGGATATGTTTATATGCAAATCCTAAACTTAAGCCCAGTATTAAGGAAGCTGTGCATGATGACAGCAGTAATGTGGAGACGCTGTGGGTGGAGATTAACCTAGATAGTAAGAAGAGTCACACACTACTTGTGGGTGTATGCTACAAGCCACCCAACATTAGTAATGAGGGAGAAGATCAGATGCTATTTCAAATTGAAAAGGCTGCAAATAGGAATTAAGTTTTAATCATGGGAGATTTTAATTACCCAGATATAGATCGGAATAGTGGAACTAAGGGCAGCAAGTTTCTGAACCTGCTTAATGACGCAACCAGAATGGATGCCTGTCTGGATCTGGTAATAACTAACAATGAGGAGCTTATCTCAAATACTAAAGTAAGAGAACACTTGGGAAATAGTGACCATAACATGGTTTCATTTGTGATTAATTCCAAAAAGCAAAAGGGTAACCGCTCTACCAAAACACTTGATTTCAGAAGAACAAACTTTGACAGGCTAAGGTCCACCATGGACTGTATAGACTGGGATGGATTGTTCTCTGGGTTAAACACAGAGGACAAATGGAATACCTTTAAGCACACATTGCAAAGTTACGCGTCCCAATATATACCTATGGGAAACAAATACAAAAGAAACAAATCAAAACCAATGTAGCTTACCTGTAAAGTAAAACAGGAAATAAGGAATAAACAATTGGCATTTAAGCATTATAAAAACGAGGGGACAGTAGTATCATTTATGGCATACAAAGATGCCAACAAAGCCTGCAAAAAGGAGATTAAAATGGCTAAACTAGAAAATGAGAAACTTTTTTTATTATTCTTTTTAATAATTTTCAAACAACTTCAACAACAACCATTCCAAGAAAAAGATAAGATACATCGCAAAGGAGAGAAAAAGGAACATCAAGACTAATACAAAGAAGGGCTTAAACAGCCGATTTCTTTATCCAATATCCAAATTGTGATGTATGATTATAATACTAAAAAATTATCTAAGAACATTCATACTTAGAGCGGCAAGCTAATCTACAGCCAGATCGTAAACAGGCTTAATGGCTGTCAGAAGTAAAAAAGAAAAAAGAGAAAACATAATTGCCAAGGAAGTAGAATCAAACCAAATCGGAGTAGATTTTTCGCCAAGGCGGCCTAATTAAATCATATTTTTTTTAAACTATCGTATAAATCTATCTAAGATATTTGGTAGGTTCAAGGTCTTAGACTTCATAACGCTAGTGATTCTTAAATAAGAAAAGTATTCTTTACTAGGTAGAGAAAAATTAGTTTTCAATGATGTAAAGGAATTAATCCCGGATGAAGAACAAATGTCTTCTATTTTAAGAATGCCATACAATTGCCAAACTTTAAAGTCAATATCCTTAATAAATAGTTGTAAAATTCCAATAGGGGTGTGATATGACCATAAATCTTTAGAATCAAATTTTTCTTTAAATTTAAACATGTTGCTCTGAATAATTTAATATTAAGGGATTAGAGATATCTAGTTCTTTTATAATTTCAGAGTTAAGCCAATAGAGTTGAAATGGGTCAAAATTGCGGCATTTCCATTTTTCATATTTGTACCAAGGTAAATCATGATCTCGTTTAGCATCATTAGTATAGAACGTTATATTCTTGGCTTTTTATTTAGCCATACAAATGAGAAGAACATGTTTTGCAATTGATTTAAAACCTTTAAAGGCACTGGGAATGGGATGGTTCTGAATAAATAAATTAGTCTAAGTATGACATAAGATTTTAAAGTGCCACTCCGCCAATTGAGTCTTCAAATCGTCAAAAAGACTCATATAGTGTTACTTACCTGCCCCCGGCTCCCATGTTGCCTCCGCAGCCACCACGCAGGAGAGGGAGACCCCCGTCCAACACACGACCACCGGAGCCGCCACGGAGGAGAGGGAGACCCCCCTCCAACGCACGGCTACCACCGCAGCAGCCGCCTCGCAGGAGAGGGAGGCCGCCCTCCAACGCGGTGCCGCTTCCTCCGTTAGCTTCTGATCTGCCGCGCAGGAGAGGCAGACCTCCTGGAACACGGCGTTCGGTTTCGGCAAACTGCAGGCATATATGAGGGGAAATTGCGCCACAATCATCATGGTGGCGATTCCCGGACATTGGAAGTGACGTCATGAGGTTTGGCGGGAGATTTGAACTTCCTCTGCGGGTCCTATTTAAACCTCTTCAGTTCTGTCTGACATTGCCTTCTGTTGGTTGTCTATGCCCTGTGCTAGTACCCAGATAGCATTTTGATTCCGTATTCCCGTGTATGATCCTGGCTTGTCTGACTTCGTTGATTTCCTGATTCCTGACCTCGGCTACGTTTACGTTTACCCTGTTTTCCTGAATCCTGACCTCGGCTCTGTTTTATGACTATCCTGCTCTCCGGAAACCTGACCTCGGCTTGTTTGTCCTGTTCTGTCCTGGAGTCCTACCTGACCACGGTGTCTCCTAAACTACTTGTACGTGACATATAGTTGTTATTTACTATGTCGGAAAGATTGTTATATAGTTTAATACCTAGGAAGTTAATAGGAGTCTGCTCCCAAGAGAGGGCTACCTTAATTTTCAAATTTTTGGATCGAAAAGTGTCCATATTAAAATCGATAATTTGGGATTTATCTGTATTAAGTTTATAATTGGAGTATAAGCCGTATTCCTTGATTCTTTCTATAGCTTCCAGAATTGATCATTCTGGCGAGGTTAAAATGAGGAGGATATCATCCGCGTAGAGTGCAATTTTATGTTCTAGTGGACCCGTTGATACTCCTTTAATTTTGGTAGATTGACGGATTATAACTGCAAGGGGTTCAATCGAGAGGGTATACAGCAGGGGGGGCTAATGGGCACCCTTGCCTTGTACCGTTGTTGATATTAAAAATTTTAGAATTTAAATTGGCTCCTGAAATTTTGACTTGTGGGTTTTTATATAAAGCCAGTGTGTTGTGAAAAAAATCTCCGCTCAGGCCAAAGGCCTTTAAGGTTTCTTCTAGAAATGACCAATTGACCCGATCAAAAGCCTTTTCGGCGTCTAAAGCTATTAAGGCAGCTGGTAATTTAGAGTATTGTAGTTCATAGATAAGATTTAAAATTCTACCTGTATTATCCTCCCCATTCCTACCTATAAGAAATCCTGTTTGGTCTGGATATAATAGGTCTTAATTGGTATCTCTATGAATAATCTTAACATAACTGGAGAAATAACCTGGTCCAAAAGCTGGTAGAAGGGGGCAGAAAACCCATCTGGGCCAGGAGCTTTAGATTTTGGTAATTTATGTATGGTGTTCCTTATTTCTAACAACTGAATAGGGGCGTTTAATTAAGCCAACTTCGTTAAAGAAAGCTTAGGTAAATTCAATCTATGAAGAAAAGAGCTTATCTGTAATTTGCTTTTTGTTATGTTTGGTAAGTTATACAAAATGAGAAACTTATTGCCAAGGAAAGTAAAACCAATCCCAAGAAATGTTTTAAGTATGTAAATGGAAAAAAGTTAAAGGTAGAGAATGTTGGTACGTTATTATCTGAAACTGGAAATTTGGTTAGTGAGGACAGAGAGAATGCCGACATCTTAAATGCTTTTTTTCTTCTGTTTATCCCAAGGAAGAACCAATGACGGAGCCCCTGCTGGCTAATTTTAAGGAACTGTTGCAGCAAACATGGGATTGGCTGACACAAGAAAAAGTGCTCAAGCAATTAAATACTATTAAGGTAGACAAGGCCCCTGGACCGGATGGTATACACCCAAGGGTACTGAAGGAGCTAAGCCTAATTCTGTCCCAACCATTATTACTAATCTTTAGGGATTCTTTCAGCTCTGGCATAGTTCCATTAGATTGGCGCAAGCCAGATGTTGTGCCCATATTTAAAAAGGGATCAAAATCTCAACCGGGCAATTACAGGCCAGTAAGCTTAACATCGGTAGTGGGGAAATAATTTGAAGGGTTGCTAAAGGTATACATTCAAGATCATATCTTGATCCATAATCCAATTAGTAGAAGTCAACATGGATTTGTGAAAGACCGGTCAAACCAACTTATTAGCATTCTATGAAGAAGTTAGTAAAAATATAGACCTGGGGGTGGCTGTAGATGTGATTTATCTGGACTTTGCTAAGGCATTTGATATGGTTCCGCATAAAAGGCTACTCTATAAATTAACAGAAATAGGCTTAGGGGCAAATGTCTGTATGTGGATCAGAAATTGGCTAAAAGATAGAATGCAGAGGGTTGTTGTGAATGGATGTTTCTCAGCCTGTACGCAGGTATTAAGTGGAGTGCCTCAGGGGTCTGTCCTCGGTCCTCTTCTTTTTCGTTTATTTATAAATGATCTCCCAAGCTGCATTGAGAGCCATGTTACAGTTTTTGCTGATGACACAAAATTAGGCCGGGTAATTCAGACTAATCTTGTTGTTTCTTCTTTGCAGGAAGA
The DNA here is from genome assembly GCF_027358695.1 of Spea bombifrons. Classification (NCBI taxonomy): domain Eukaryota; kingdom Metazoa; phylum Chordata; class Amphibia; order Anura; family Pelobatidae; genus Spea; species Spea bombifrons. The sequence goes on from NC_071099.1 coordinate 5,285,935, forward strand.
TTTAGACAGAGCTGGGGACTGGGCGTGCAAGTGGCAGATGAGGTTCAATATAGAGAAATGCAAAGTTATGCATTATGGTAAAAATAATAAAAATGCAACCTATTCTTTAAATGGAATATCCTTGGGGGAAACTACCAATGATAAGGACTTAAGAATAACGGTTGACAACAGACTTGACAACAGTGCGCAATGCCAGCAAGGAGCTGCGAGGGCCAATAAGGTTTTGAATGATTTGTCTGCTTCCTAAGGGGGAAGTGTACGTGCGAGGGAGTGGTATGCCAAGGTGATGCATCTGGGGTTTAATAGATCATTTAATAACGAAATCTCAAGACACACGAGTCTGAAAAGACGTGTCAGACTCTATTTTTAAAAAGGCCGAAGCACCCTGAGGCGAGAACCGGGTAGCAACAATCCTCAGGCCTAGTTGATCTAAGTAGTCAAAAATAATTACGTATGACGTATGTATTACGGGCAAGGAGACTGGTCACCAGCCAATTAACAACGATTCCTCAGCGCACACGGATCCATAGATGTGACAGGTCATGACCCTAACAGTGCTCTCCTAATCCTAATCTAATGTGTAAAAGTCGTAGACAAAATGACCGAACATGGCGCGTTGGTACATATATACACCTAGCATACGATAGTCTAGGTGGTGACGAAGACGTATACTTGCTGACACCCAACGTTGGCAGCAACAGTTATCGAACAGATTTTTTTTTTTGGTGATAATGATGGAATACTGTACAACTTTAATGAAAACACCCAAGAAACCTAGTAGAAAACAGAAAGCAGTCAGAATTCATATGATAATTGGTCATCCCAGGACACCTCCAATACAGTAATACCTGTCAAAAACTGCATAACAAGAATCTACCATTTATAATACGATACATAACAATAATATACTGACCCCTAGTGGGTAAACCAGGAAATACCTGAGCTAACAGTCATTTAGTCCATAAATTACTTTACACTAATGAAGCCACTGTAAGTGTACACAACTTTGAAAATTGCTCTACTGATCACCTCCAACATGTGTACTTAAAGCTAGAGACTGGAAATATGCAGTGACGCCATTAAACATAGTAAGTACTTCTAACAAAATGGGTGAATAAACGAGTATTGATCTTAAAGCAGCCGCCTCACTTTGGACCTAAACGTATAAATAGATTACTGATTATAATAGATTCACAGACAGATACTTATGGCAAGCACGCTCCTATCATGCCAAGTCAGCCAGTACATGCTAGAATCTGGGTATGCCTGGGGGCATGATAGGAGTGTGATTGCTGTAGGGCTGCAACTAATGATTATTTTCATAATTGATTAGTTGGCCGATTATTTTTTGATTAATTGATTAATCGGATAAAAAATGGAATGTACATTTTTCATTTATTTAAAATAATTTAATAAACAAATAGGATGTTAAAAACAAACAGCAGAATAAAAAAACTGATAAAATGCATTTCTTGTTTTTATTTCCCAACCTGCCCCCCCAGTTATGCACATTTGAGCCCAGGCTTGCCACACTGCCTCCCAGATGTCACATACCCCCAGATATACCACACTGCCTCCTAAGATATGCCTTATACAACCAGATATGCCACTCCGCCCTCCTAACATATGCCTTATAGCCCCAGATATGCCACTCCGTCTTCCCCAGATATGCCCCCTAATATGCCTTATAACCCCTGATACGCCACTCTGTCCTCCCCTGATATGCCACTGTGCCCCCCGATATGCCACACTGCCTCCCAGGCATATGCCTTATATACCCTAAATGCCTTATACTCCCAGATATGCCACACAACCCCAGAAATGCCACTCCGCCCTCCCCAGATATGCCTTATGTGATGGAACCCTCCATCACTGGGGCCACTGGAGAGGCCTGACTGCAAGCCTCCTCCCTATTGACTATGGGCCCTGACTTTGTAAAGACTTGTGTGGCTACCCCCAGCAGTATATCATCTCATCACTTGCTGAGGGGATTATCTCTGGCAGACAGCCAGGATCTGCCACCAGGAAGTGACCGCCATTGTTTTAGTTTAATATCAGACCCCCCACCCCATGGTGCATTATTATGCCCCCCCTTCCCCCCAGTTCCACTACTACAGACATTTACCCTGGCCATCCCTGGAACTGGTTTCGGCCAGTAAAAGATAGTGGAGGTTGGGACCCTATTGTATTGTTCCTGTTGTCTCTGGGAGGCAGATTAAGGGGGCGGTTTGTGTCCCAATATTTTGTTTTATGTAAATTTGTGTTTTGCTGGATATATCCAGCCCTGTGTGTGAGAAATAAATCAGTCTTCTTTTTGTTTTACCCTACACTGAGTCTCGGCTAGTGACTGGGGAACCGGGGAAAGTGTGTTGTCCCAGGCTAAGGGAGCACAAGTCAGCGGAGGTAGTCGGTCGTACTAGCCAGATCCGTGACCCCTTATACCCCCAGATATACTCCTCTGTCCCCCCCAGATATGCCACTCTGCCCCCCAGATATGCTTAATATCCCCTATATGCCACTGTGCCCCCTGATATGCCTTATAACCCCTGGAAGACCTCCACAGCTGCCGGAGAGGAGGATCCAGGTCCCCCGCTGCGCTGCAGGGGTTCTGGATCTTCCTGCCCCCCCCGCCCCACTTACCGGTGCTTCTGAGTCCCTGGTGTGCAGCCGGGGCAGTGTGTAGATGTCTACGCAATTCGCGTAGACAACTTACGTTGCAGCCGGAAGGAGGTGTGGCTAGCAGCGGGGGTTGTCCATCGCGCAGACCTCTGACAGTCGGGGAAGGTCTGCGCGATGGACGCAGACAACCCCCGCTGCTAGCCACACCTCCTTCCGGCTGCAGCGCAAGTTGTCTACGCGAATCGCTGCATGACAGGGGAGTCAGAAGCACCGGTAAGTTTGGGGGGGGGCAGGGGAGAGTTAAATGGGGGGCATAAGGCATTTCTGGAGGCAGAGTGTTCTATGAAATGCCTTTTAACCCCCTTAATGCCACTCTGCCTCCAGAAATGCCCTTTTAACGCTCTATACGCCACTCTGCTTCCTGAAATGCCTTAATCCTCCCTATATGCCACTCTGCCCCATAATATGCCTTTTAACCCCCTTAATGTCAGAGTGGCATATAGGGGTATAAGGCATTTCTGGAGGCAGAGTGGCACACAGGGGGTCAAAAGGCATATCATGGGGCACAGTGGCATATAGGGTTAAAAGGCATATCATGGGGCACAGTGGCATATAAGGCATTTCTGGGGCAGATGTGCATAACTGGGGGGGGCAGGTTGGAAAATAGAAGGAAATAAAACCATAGCTTTTATTAAAAAAAATAGTTTACATGAATTAACATTTACTGTAAAACTTTTTTCCTATAGGGTCGTCTTATATTAAGGCTTTTTCTTTTTTCCTAAATTAATATTCAGATTTGGGGGGTTGTCTTATAATCAAGCAAATACGGAATTTAAAGTATATTCCAACCCACCATACATGGTAGGAGAATTGGCACCTGCATTTTTCAACTTGTATGCACTCGCATCACCTGCACAAGTCCTTTTCTTTTTTTCTTTATTTAGAGTGATTGCTTATGTGAGTTGGACTTTGGTCAAACTCGTGTGAGCTTGTTTAAAATGTGTTAGTTAAAAAACACCTTTGAAATGTTTTCAATCTAGGAGCCACCCAAAAAAAATAGAGGACATGTTTTTTTTCTAAATATCTGTATGGGAGCATGAGTACACACCTTTGCCCTGCACACAAATTCACATGTCTGCAATAATGATGCATTGTTAGTGGCTATACAGGAGTTCATTTTCCTAAAATTAGCAAAACAAATCATATTAACAGTATGACTTTGTGTGCTGTAGTTCAAGGGTCAAATTGCAGAATCTCAATGGCTCAGCAAGCAATGATAGGTTTAATGGTTTTAACAGCACCTTGACAGTATTGCTTAACCCTTTAAAGGGGTCATGGGATGCTTTTCATCTGGGAGACTGGTACAATTTTCCGTTTTGCTATAGAGGACAATGTCCATCAGATGAGGCAGCAGTGGTACTAGTGTTTTTGTCTAGGATAGTATTTGTGATAAATGTGGTAGTAGAGCTGCCAGTACAACTAGGGGTACCCATGGCATGGCTGCTGCTGTTTCTAGAAGTGTCGCTTGGCTCATCCAAGCCTGGCTCATATTCTAAATCCAGGTCATTGTCATCAACAACACTACCAATGTATTTTTGGTTTTTTTCACCATAGAATATCTCAATAAGCTAACTAGCAGATGACTCCTCCATGAGTCCTTGCTTGTAACTAAAATAGCGCCTTACACGCCTGAAGCCAGATAATTGTTTTGTGTTTTCCTGAAAATAAAAGTTTGGCTGGTACCGTAAATAGGCAATTATCTTTATAAACTCTACTCGGGAACAGTATTTCAACAACTAAAAAGCAGTCACAGTGTGTGCAAGTAGAGTCAAATGCCTGATTTTGTCACCAATATTTATCAATGAATATAATACTTGTTTTGTGTCATCCACAGACTAGAAGTTTGCTGGTCCCCTAAATGGGCAACTATCTTTATAAAGTCTACTCAGGAACAGTATTTCAACAACTAAAACACACTATGTACGACCACAGTCAAATGCCTGTTTTTGTCACCAATATGTTTAATGTCATTGTTTTGTGTTGTACAAAAGGTTTTACCCAAGTTAATTTTAAGTGAAAAAAACAGCTATGAAAAAAGGCACCAACAGGCAGACTAGATAGGTTGACTGGTTTATATTCCTGTAGTGGAAGTTCCAGTATGCAAACACTTTGAGTGCCTTAACTTTGAATTACTACCCTCTTAAATAAAGGAAAAAAACATTGGCAACTGTCGTTCTGGAGGTTTCTCCAACTTGAACTACTAAGGTGAGTCCCCAGTAACCAGAAAAATATGTTAAGTGGGTCATAACAGTGGCTGCCTCTGTCATAAATCTTTGAAATTCTGGTTCAATCGAAACCTGAAGTCCTACAAGTGTGGATCTAAATGCTGTTTACTTACCCCGAAGATTAATATGTACTCATGGATAACTAGCAAGACACAGATGAGGGCGCGTTAAGTGGGAGTGCGTCCTAAATCCACAATTTGCCAACGAATACGTTTTTTTGCAAGTTGCACTGTGTAGATTCACCTTTGGCATTAATAGGGACTCCAGTGCACGGCTCACGTTATTGGAAAGCTTCCTTGTGTATGTTGGTCAATTCCCAGAAATATATTAAAGCATTCAACAATATTCTCTTTAGTCTGACATAATCGACTATTCTGCTGTGATTCTAAGCATCTAAAAAACGATGGTCTTGTAGGCTATTATTGGACCTTTTGTAATAATAGAGCTGCCTCAAAGTTTCGTGTCCCTGTACTAATATCCTGTTAATTTTACAGGATTACAAATTTATAAAATTATCGACTTTCAAGTAAAACGGCTTTTTAAAGGCCGTTTCATCCGGACTTCGCAAAACAATGACTATTAAGCGATCCGCACGGTAATTGAAAACAGATATCAAAAGGGGGACTTGCGTGTCCCTATAAACGTGTGTTAGTTACTTCAGCAGTATCTCAAATGGAAGCGAAATGCATTATCTATTCTCATTTTACCTGCACCGGTGGATGCCACGATAGTAGACGTTCCTTAATCCCACACTTAATACCTTTCGGCTCAGACCTTGCACCAACCCAAAAGGCGCCATATCAGAACCACCAAGTTTCACAGTTTCTACAGAATAAACGACAAGTCGTGACCCCACGGTGAGGACTTTCAAAGCCACGCCCATTCTACAATGGCCATGCTCATTGACGCGTTTACACCCCTTTCTGTGCCTATAAGAGGAATTATTTAAGGTTCGTCCCACATTTGTCGGCCGCTACCCACATTCTGGTTTTATAGTTATTCTTCCATTACTCAGGGATCTAAAAAGTGTCTTGATCCTAACTCTCTAGACTACCACTGTTTTCGGAGAGCAGGGGAAAAGCTGATGCCAGCTTTTCCAAAGCGAGTGATATTTTTTTTACGAATCGATCTATTCAGCATTATACCGCCCAATGTCTTACATGAGGGAAAGGATGCGACGAAGGGCTCTAACATTTTTTTGAAACGAAGAAAGCAAGAAAAACCCGCCTTTAGCCATGTCGTTTTGCGCTCAGCTCTATACACTAAGTAGCGTGCATGTCAAGCAATGCTGCCTTCCACTTTAATCCCTTAAGGAGCTGGGTTTTTTTTACCCTTCGTGACAATGGCTGTTAACATTTCTGCAATGTTTGTGTTTAGCTGTGATTTTCGTATACCTACATAAATTATGTATTGCTTTTTTTTACATACCATTTTTTTATTATACCATCCAATTTGCTATAAAAATATGGTTAAAAATACTTTTTCTGAATTTTATTTTATTAATCTACAAAAGCTTATGAAAAAAACTGCTAAATACATTCTAATGTTTGTCATGTGTTTAGAAATACCCAATGTTTTTAGCTTTTTTGCAAGTTATGGGCTACAAGTAGCATATTTTAAAACCATTTTCTCAAATATAGTCACTCTGCTCTCCTCAGATATGCTGCCACCCTGGCCCCTGAGATATGCTGCCCCCCCCGAGATATGCTGCCCCCCCAAATATGCTGCCACACTAACCCCCCAAGATATGCTACCACGCTGCCCCCTCCAGATATGCTGGCACTCTGCTCCCTAGATATGCCCCCCCTCCTAGACTTACCAATGCAGACTCCCTGATGTCTAGCGGGGCAGGCCGGGGACATCTGCGCGATACATGTAGACAACTTTCGGCTGCGGCGACACGAGTGTAAACAACCACCGCTGCCGGCACGTCTGCGAGATATGCTTTAACAATCTCCCTTGTCGGCACTCCCCCCGTGGGAAGTGCTGGTAGGGGAGGTTGTCTAGGCGCATCGCGTATACGTCCATGGCTGCTGGAGAGTAGGATCCAGATCACCAGCAGCGCTGCGGGGGATCTGGATCCTAACCCCGCTGTCTGCCCGGAACTGGATGTCCCAAATGCGGCCCGCCAGACTTCGAGGTGCCCGCTGGACTTCGAGGTGCCCGTGTGAGCAGAGCCGGACTGGCCCCCAGGAGATTTCCCCAGTGGGCTGTAAGACCACCTCCACCGGCTGCCTAATAAAGTTACAGCTGCCGGCGTGCACACACTGTGCCGTCCAGTGGCAGCAGTGCCTTTAGCTCTTCGTCCTGCCCTTTTTAAGACGTGACATTCAAGGGGGCGGGCTCACAGAAGAGTTCCTCCTGACCTTCAATGCGGCAGAGCTTGTTTGGGTGTTGGTGGGGCAGAGCCTGCCCTGGTGTGTGTGTGTTTGGGTGTCGGTGTGGCAGAGCCTGTCCTGGTACTCACAGAAGAGTTCCTCCTGGCCAAAAAGATCACAAGAGCCTGTCCTGGTGTGTGTGTTTGCGTGTCGGTGTGGCAGAGCCTGTCCTGGTGTGTGTGTGTTTGGCTGTCGGTGTGGAAGAGTCTCTCCTGGTGTGTGTGTTTGGCTGTCGGTGTGGCAGAGCCTGTCCTGGTGTGTGTGTTTGGGTGTCAGAGCCTGCCTTGGTGTGTGTGTTTGGGTGTCGGTGTGGCAAAGCCTGTCCTGGTGTGTGTATGTTTGGGTATCGGTGTGGCAGAGCCTGTCCTGGTGTGTGTGTGTGGCAGAGCCTGTCCTGATGTGTGTGTGTATTTGGGTGTCAGTGTGGCAGAGCCTGTCCTGGTGTGTGTGTTTGGCTGTCGGTGTGGCAGAGCCTGTCCTGGTGTGTGTGTTTGGGTGTCAGTGTGGCAGAGCCTGTCCTGGTGTGTGTGTGTGTGGCAGAGCCTGTCCTGATGTGTGCGTGTATTTGGGTGTCAGTGTGGCAGAGCCTGTCCTGGTATGTGTGTGTTTGGCTGTTGGTGTGGCAGAGCCTGTCTTGGTGTGTGTGTTTGGGTGTCAGTGTGGCAGAGCCTGTCCTGATGTGTGTGTGTTTGGGTGTTGGTATGGCAGAGCCTGTCCTGGTGTGTGTGTTTGGGTGTCGGTGTGGCAGAGCTTGTCCTGGTGTGTGTGTGTGTGTTTGGGAGTCGGTGTGGCAGAGCCTGTCCTGGTGTGTTTGGGTGTCGGTGTGGCAGAGCCTGTCCTGTTGTGTGTGTGTTTGGGTGTCGGTGTGGCAGAGCTTGTCCTGGTGTGGCAGAGCCTGTCCTGGTGTGTAGAGGGTCATCTGTTTCTTGGCACTTTACTTACTGCAGGAATAAATAAAACTATTTAAGTTTTCCTTATCCAGAGATAAAACACTCTCCTGAATTTGTAGTCACTTCAGAGGACAAAACTTTCTTGGCCCAGAAAACAGTGAGAGGAAAAGTAAAAGGTTTGGTGTTATTTACTCTGTTTCAATCTGCACATTTTATTAAAAAAGGATTAGTGCCACTAAATTGTGGCTTCAGGTATCCCGTATATGATGACTTTTTTTAGTGTACTGATTACTCCCAATACCATCATATAAGATTCTATCTAGTATTATCTACTGAGCACTGATGTCATCTTTATCCAGTATACATTGATGCCGATGAGTTAAGATTATATTTTGTTTGTTCTTTTCCACTCACTGTTTATTTTGGAATAACGACATTTTAACATGTGTATTGCTATAATGTTTATTTTGATACTTTACTGCTCGCTGCATTGCTGTTGGGTCGTACTGTGGTTACAGATAACGATGGCTCGGTCATTGTACCTCTGCCTATCGCAGTTTTTGATGTGTTTTCTGGCGCTATGTGACCCGTACTTATATGCTCCTTTGAAACTCTGTACTCATGTTGCCTTTGACTTGCTTTGTACCGATATATTTGATATGTCTACTGTCATTTTATCATCTGCTTTGTCCATAAACGGTGTTGATATAAGATTATATTTTATTTCCATAAAATGGCCACCAAAATCATCAGCACCAGACCCGTGATGCTCTTTATCCGGCTGTGCCAGTTTGTCCCCACAGTGTGCTCCAGCCTTGTGCAGTTTTATTTGGCTCAACTTGTTTTAAATGATTTGTTGACTGACTTTGTTTTGCTGTTTAAGTAATTTAGTATTGATAGAATGACATACAAAAGTTGATCAAAAAAACTTTTACATTGCTTTTTTCATTATTGCCAAATTAACCCTGTATTAATATGCATTATAAAGCTAAAAGGATATATTTTCTCTCAGTGAAAAATGTGTGGCCCACGCACACATACATTTGTGATGGCCCACTGCAGAAAAAACTTGGACAGCCCTGGCTTAAATTCTAGTCTCCCTCTGACAAGACAAACTGTCAGCATTCCCATGGAAGCTGACTTGTCACACCGGCCAGTAAAACTATACTTAAGTAGCACCGGCACCTTGCTAATCTTCCCATCTACTCTATCTGCCTGAAGAGAAGGGTTTTGATACATTATAACAGTGAAGTCACAACCATACAAGCATGGCCGTAACTCCTGCAAAGCACGCACCATAACTAAACCCTTGAATAAGCCTCTTCCTTTGGCGATAACTACTCCGATGTTTTAAGATCTCATGCATGCTTTTGCCTGCCCTGCTTAGGATAGCTAAATGCTGCCCATTCTTAAGCAAGACAGCAAACTGGTGTCCATTGTCCTGGGCTTCCAGTGTGGCTTCACCTACACTCTAGGGCTGCAACTAACAATTAATTTCATAATCGATAATCGAAAAAAATTAATGTAAAATTTCCATTGATTTAAAATAATTTAACAAACAGCAGGATAAAAAAAGACCTTTGATAAAAATGCATTCCTTGTTTTTATTTCCCAAACTGCCCCCCCCAGTTATGCACATTTGAGCCAAGGCTTTCCACACTGTCTCCCAGATATGCCACACTGCCCCCCAGATATGCCTGTTACAGGGTCACCGTACCCAAGGCTGGGTACCCCTGTTTGGGGGCTGAGGAATCACCAGTCAGTCCCTCATACGGATAGCACTCAGCTATCCACAGGTCAGTCAGATCACCATTCTGAGTAAAACCAGAAGAAGTCTCTTTATTACAAACACACAGAATTTATATACAATCTCAATGCAATGTGTACCGAACCCAACCCCCAATCCCATCAGCCACATCCCATCACAAATCCCATCAGTATACAGGGGATGTATCAAGTGAGGGGATTAAGGGATACAATGGGTTCCCCCACCTGTGTTATCCCCCCTGTAGTGCGGGTGCCGTCTGGGCAGACAGGGCTGTGTTGGCTGATTAAGAGCCCCAGCCAGATTATAGGATTGTCTCTTTGAAGGCTGGAGCTGAAGCCACATCAGTCTCTGGGCCGGTTACACAATAATACACAATATAAAATATTACCGGGTCACGGTATACGGAACCGGACACAAAAGTGCTCCGTGACCCGGCTAAACTTCATATGACACATGAGCCAGCTAGCCTGGCCCTGTCACAGATCTCCCCCTTGACCAACGGTCCGGCAGACCAGGCAGATCCATACGGGTCTGCTGCAGGCTGTCCGAGTGGACAAAGTTCAAACGTGCAGGCCTTAGTTCATGGCCCCCTTTGTCAGAAGCATCCATAGAAGGTGGGCCAGGGCCCTGGTTGCCCAAAAAGATAGTCAGTAGTCCTCTGTGAGTTGGAGGACGGTCCCAGCTCAGCCGGGGGCACATGGCTATCCCCCTCACCGGGGTAACAGTGGCACCTGGAGACTCTTGCTCCCTAGTCTTGGGAACTGAGTCTGGGACAGCTGCCAGGCCAGGGCGGTTGCATGGAAGGAAAGCCCTGCTGATCGGGCCAGGGGCACTCGGGGAACCAGGGAAACACGTAGAGGTAGGAAGAGGGGCCTCCACCGGGACACTGGAGTGACCTAGGGGACACTCTCGGACAGGAACGGGTGCCCTTACTGGGTTATTGGGCGAGCTAAGCAGAGCTCTCCCGGGGCAGGGACAGGTGCCAATACTGGACCACCGGGAGGGTTAAGTAGACCCTCGATCTTCCTCTCTGGGGAGAGTCAGAGGAACACTCTGGGACAGTGACCTGGGCTTCTACCAGGACACTTGGGGAACCAGGGATCGCTTCGGAGACTAGACCCGGTGCCTGTATTAGGTCACTGGAAGGACACAGCCCCTTCGGCGTCCTTACTAGTTCAGGAGCCGGTACCTCTCTCAGGTCACAGGTACTCTCAGGGGCGCACGCAGAACCAAACAGCTCTGCGGTAATCTCAGGGAGACAAGGGGGATACATAGGGATAGGGACCTGGGCTTCTCCCAGGATACTCAGGGAATCAGAGAACACAGGGATAGGAACCAGGGCCTGCGCCAGGATACTGAGAGGACCCAGGGAACTCGGCAGCCCCTCTGGCGCCCTCGCTAGGTCAGGGACCGGTGCCTCTACCGGGTCACCGGGGACTTCATAGGGAACCTCTGGGGCAGTGACCCGGGCTTCTTCCAGGACACTCGGGAAATCAGGGGGACAGTCTGGGGCACTGGCTTCTACGGGCATAACTAGGGGTTTGGTGAGGGGGATTGTGCCACTTACTCGGGCGGTGGGGACAGTCATCTCTTCTGCTGGGGTAGAGCAGCCAGGGTTGTTGGTGAGGACTTGGGTCGGAGCTTTTGGCTTCTTCCTCCGCTTCTTCTTGCTGGCGAGGACCTCGGTTCTTCTCGCCAGGGCAGGGGCCGCGGAGTAGGTGAAGAGGACCTCGGTCCCACTCCCGCAAGTTGCAGTATCATGCTCCCAGTCTCCTTGTAACTCCTGGAGCTCCACTCTCCGCAGCAATTCTTTATAGTCCCTCTCGAGCTGCCATTCCTCTTGGACTAGGCAATCCATAACAGCCTCCAGCTCGGGGGGAATAGCATAAACCAGGACTTCTGCACGGTTGTCCCAGATTGTATCCCTGCGGTACTGGCAGGGGCTTCGGAAGGACGAGTCAAATTGGAAGGCATCATATATCAGTCCTGGGTCGACAGGGCTATACAGCATCAGAGGGTCGCTGTGGTCTTCACCTGCTAACTGCTGGGAGAATCCCTGGTAGCGGCTCTGGAGGTCAAGCTCTGCATATATGAGACCTCTCAATTCGTCTTCCCACTCCGGCAACGGGTTCTCCCCCAGGAGTGGAACTCGTATATCCCACATTGTCCGGTATTGTGCCCAGTACGTTTCAAAGTGGGGATGGGAGAAATCATCCCTCCAGTCTGCAGACGCAGACTCTAACTGCCATTGCTGGTGTTCCAGCTCACACACCTCTGCTGTAACCTGGTCTATCTCATCCTCTGGTTCTCGGAAGGATTGGATATCCTGATGCAATATTTTGGTGTTCTGTTCCCCTAGTCTGGGAGATACAGACCCACTCTGGCTCAGTTCCTGGTGACACATTTCAATCACCGTCATCACTTGCTCCGATGTAGCCCCTCCTGGGTACAGCGATAAGTGCCATAGAATGTTCTTTTGTAGAGCACTCAGTCCGAGGCTCTCCTCTGGGGCATCCTGGTGCTGGTCCATCTCTCTGCAGTCCGCAATCAGGGTAGCCTTTCCTTTGCTACAAGCCTCCAGGAGCTCTCTTGGTGTTTCTCGTCTGCAATCCCAGTTGGTGGTTTGGATTTCACCCAAGTCGTGGGATTCATACCACCGCTGCCAACCAATGTTACAGGGTCACCGTACCCAAGGCTGGGTACCCCTGTTTGAGGGCTGAGGAATCACCAGTCAGTCCCTCATATGGATAGCACTCAGCTATCCACAGGTCAGTCAGACCACCATTCTGAGTAAAACCAAGAAGAACTCTCTTTATTACAAACACACAGAACTTATATACAATCTCAATGCAATGTGTACCGAACCCAACCCCCAATCCCAAATGCTCTGAAATGCTCCCAAACCCCCAAATGCTCTGAAAAATGCCCCTCATCTTCTAATCGGGGTCGTCTTCTAATCAGACCTCAAATAGAGGTCTGATTAGGAGACTAAGATCCAGATCCCCCGCACCGCTGCAGGGGACCTGGATCCTCCTGTCTCATCCCCCCCCCATCATACACACACTTACCGGTGCTTCCTGCTGTGTTGCCGGGGCAGCGGGTTGACGTCTACGCAATCCGCGTAGACAACGTCCGCTGCAGCCAGAAGGAGGTGTGGCTAGCAGCGGGGGTTGTCTGCGTCCGTCGCGTAGGCCTTCCCCGACTGTCAGAGATCAGAGCTCCCCGCACCGGTGCCGCACCGGTGCGGGGAACTCTGATTTCTGACAGCCGGGGAAAGTATACGCGACGGACGCATACAAACCCCCGCTGCCAACTCCACCTCCTTCCGGCTGCAGCGGAACTTTTTTTCTTTTGGGGTCGTCTTATATTCAGGCTTTTTCTTTTTTTCCTAAGTTAATATTCAGATTTTGGGGGGTCGTCTTATAATCAGGGTCGTCTTATAATCGAGCAAATAATCGAGCAAATACGGTATATATATATTCTCTTTTTTTATATAGGATTTATGTTTATATAATTATATTTTTGTAATTATATTTATACATTTTATATCCATATTTATAAAACTATTTTATGTATATATGTTATGGAGAGGAATTTATTAATTCTTATGTGCTATACAGATGTATGTTTTATATTTTATATTTATTGTTTTATTATATTTATCTGTATATATGTATTTTTGTATTTCTTTTTGTATTTTTGTATATGTATTTATTATATATTATAGATATTTATATTTATATGTCTATATTAAATTTTATTTCTATTGACCCTATATATATTTATATATGTATGTATTATGAAATTGCACCTTATGATCATTAAGTATTTAAAATTAAAAAAAAATTAAACAACTATTTAAATATTTAAGATGTTAGCAAATCAGAATGAATTCCACATTATATATATGTATTTTGTATTAATGTATCGATATACTTTTAATTGATTGTTTAATTTATTCTATACTATACAAATTCATTATGTGTACTATCCTTTTCT